>NC_090023.1:146448865-146666365 GCF_037176765.1 Anolis sagrei | reverse complement strand
AAGGATTAATCAATAAAATTATTATGTGTATATATATTTGATTAGTTTTGGATAGTATGTGTAAATATATGTAGTTTGGGATAGTATGGGAAACTGTGTGTGTACGTGTATATATGTGTGTGTGCATACACAATAAGGAGTAATCAATAAAATTATTATGTGTGTGTATTTGATTAGTGTGTATAGTTTTGGAAAGTGTGTGTTTATAGATACATATATATATATATAATTTCAGATAGTGAGCATTTATGTGTGTGTATTCACACTGACTAATCAATAAAATTATTATTATGTATGTATATATATGTATATGATTAATTTTGGATGATGTGTGTACATATATATAGTTTGGGATAGTATGGGATAATGTGTGTGTATGTGTATATATGTGTGTGTGTGTATACACACTAAGGAGTAATCAATAAAATTATTGTGTGTGTTTGATTAGTGTGTATAGTTTTGGATAGTGTGTATGTACAGATACATATAATTTCAGATAGTGTGCATATATATGTTTGTATACACACTGACTAATCAATAAAATTATTACTGTGTGTGTGTATATATATTTGATTAGTTTTGGATAATGTGTGTACGTATATACAGTTTGGGATAGTTTGGGATGCTCTGTGTGTATGTGTGTATATATATGTGTGTGTGTGTGTGTGTGTGTGTGGATATCCTATGCTAAATATCAGGCATGGGCAAACTTCGACCCTCCAGACTTTTTGGACTTCAAATCCTACAATTCTTAATAGTCTACCAATGTTAGGAATTGTGGGAGTTGAAGTCCAAAATACCTGAAGGAAGCAACACACGGACACAACACACACTCACCGAAGTTTGCCCATGTCTGACATATATGGTTGGAATCACACCTTTAAAAAGTACCTATTCAGACTTACATACAAATTCAACTTAAGAACAAGAACCGGACTTGTTCGTAATCCGGGGACTGTCTGTAGTTGCAAAAAAAAAAAAGGGGGGGGATACGCAAAATACGCAGAAACCAACCCAAGTCCTGGTACCTGCCCGCCCTCCATGCCCTTTCGCCTAGACTTTGGGAGTTCCAGGGAGCTCTGCCCCCCCCCCCCCCACGCCCCACTACCCAATTGAGGTGCCACTTGTTCGGAGGCCCTGCTCCTCATCACACACATACAGAGGGCAAATACGACACTTGCGTCCTGGTTGGAGAATAGGCTAGGGCTGATCCCGGCCTCCTTTATGACGTCACTCGGGACGGTCCAGGGTTTCAGCCAATGCAGACAACTGCAACAACTAGGGACGGCTTGGGAGGGCGGCTGTAACCATCAGAGAAGGAAGGGGCCACCGGGAGAAGGCTCTGTAAGTCTGTGTAGGATGGATGGGCCAGCGCTGATGGAGAGCAGGACACGGGCAGAACAGACGAACAGGCTTTGAATGCCGGGCGTCCTGAACCCTGGGTGCTTTGGGGCAGCCTCTGTTGCTGGGCACTGGGCAGAGAGACTCTTAGAATCATAGAATCATAGAGTTGGAAGAGATCTCGTGGGCCATCCAGACCAACCCCTTTCAAGAAGCAGGACAATCGTGTTCAAAGCACCCCAATTGATGGCCATCCAGCCTCTGTTTTTCTTTCAAGGAGCTTGAAATTAAAAAAGAGCTCTTCGCCCATCAATTCTTCATTCTTCAGGGCCTTCTCGGTGCCCCCCCCCCCCCCGCGCGCCTCTGGAATGCCCTTTCAAGGGAAATAAGACAGGCCCCATCCCTCCCCTCTTTTCGTAAGAGTTTGAAGACTTGGTGGTTTCAACAAATCTTGAGAGTGACCAGTGCTAGCTCAGCCCAGACACGACCTAGCCCCCTATATATTACTCTGGTCATTCTCCTAACAGCTCCCTAGAAATAGCCCGTCCCCACTTTTGTCATTTACCTTTTACAGTACTGTATCCAAATGCAAGTCCCATCTTATTTCAATTTGTATCAGTCTTGGCCCAGCCTTTTTAATTGTCCGGACCCATTCCTTTTCCATGCCCTAACAAATAGACATGAAGAGCAGGCAGGATTTTTTTCTTTTAATATGTATGTGTTGTTGGGTAATTCCATGCTTATGTTGCTGTTACAGTTATTTTTTTGTTCATGTTGTGACTCTCTATGTTTTGATGTTGTTGCCTGGAAACCGCCCTGAGCCCGAGTGTGTCCCCCCCTTGAGAAACTGCAAGTCGCTTCTGATGTGAAAGAACTGGCAGTCTGCAAGGATGTTTTGATGTTTTACCATCCTTTGTGGGAGGCTTCTCTCATGTCCCCGCATTGGGAGCTGCAGCTGACAGAGGGAGCTCATCCGTGCTCTCAACCTGCGACGTGTCGGTCTTCAGTCCTGCCGACACAAGGGTGTAACCAATTGCGCCAGGGAGGGCTCCTCCTTGTTATGATGATGATGTCGAAACAAAGGCGGGAATCATATAATCACAGTTGGAAGAGACCCCATGGGCCATCCAATCCAACCCCCTGCCAAGAAGCAGGAAAATTGCATTCAAAGCACCCCGTCCGATGGCCATCCAGCCTCTGTTTAAAAGCTTCCAAAGAAGGAGTCTCTGTCACATTCCAGGGCAGAGAGTTCCACTGCTGAACGGCTCTCACAATCAGGAAGTTCTTCCTCATGTTCAGATGGCATCTCCTTTCTTATAGTTTGAAGCCATTGTTCCCAGGCTCCAGGGCAGCAGAAAACAAGCTTTCTCCCTCCTCCCTATGACTTCCTCTCTCATATTTATACATGGCTGTCATGTCTCCTCTCAACCTTCTCTTCTTCAGGCTAAACATGCCCAACTCTTTAAGCCGCTCCTCATAGGGCTTGTTCTCCAGACCCTTGATCATTTTAGTCTCCTCTGGATGCATTCCAGCTTGTCAACATCTCCCTTCAATTGTGGTGCCCAGAATTGGACACAGTATTCCAGATGTGGTCTAACCAAGGCAGAATAGAGCATGGGGAGCATGACTTCCCTGGATCTAGAAGTTTAGAAAACAAGGGGTTTTCTCCCGAGCCACAGAACACTCTTTGTGGGAGGTGATGGTGGTTAGGAGCAGGGGAATCTGTGCCAAGGGGTATGTGTATGTGTGTTGCTTCCTTTGGAAGTGATCCCCCGGCTTCTTCCTTTCCAGAGCTGGCAGGACAGAAAGCGAGAAGAGTGGAAGAATGTTGGCCAAGTTAATAATTGTGGGAAGGAACGCTCCCTTGTGTAACTGACCATCAGCGGAGGCGTCTCAAGGCAGGCCCGGGCCATGGGCGAGGCTTCGAGGGGGGTGGCAGCACCTCTCCCCAGCTCAGCGCCCCTTCTTCCCAAGCAGCCCCCCTTTCTGCAGGTCTCTAGTTGAAGGTGGGGAAGGGGGGGGGCACGCAAGGACGGCCCCTCTCTCTGGCGCCGCGCAGCAGAAAACGTCTTCCTGATATGTTTATCCCCTAATCAGTTCATTAGTTATAAACAACATGACATTAGAAGTTAGGAAGCGGTTGATATTAATTTTTATTTAACTAGTTGATGTTTAATCCGTCACGCCGAGCTGCCTCGGAGCGAGAAGAGCGCGCGCGCGAGGGGGGAGGGGGGCGCGAGGAGGGGGGGCTGCCTGACAACAGCCACTTAGGCTCCGCGAAGGAGGCCCCTCCCTTTCCGTGGTGGGGGGGGCGGGGGAGAGCGAGGGTCCCTTGGCAAGAGGGGGATGGAGAGCTCCCCGTTTCTGGGGGGGAGTGCTTAAGACGACTCTTAGGAGAATTTGGGGGGGGGCACCACAAGGTCCCCCTTTCCATCTATCACCCCCGCCCCCCAATGCACAACATCCCCGTGGCGTTGCATCTCTCGCACCCAAACCCTTAGGAGGAGTGTCCTGTGGGGCTCCTCGTTAGGGCACCTCCTGTAACCAATTTGCTTGCTCCCCCGCCCCAACCTTCCACAACCCCGTTAACGAGGAAACAGAAACGCCCGCTTTGAAATATATACATCCACGATGAATCACTCGCCCCTTCTATCTGCAGCATAAAGGAAATAGTTCACATTCCCAAGAAAATTGCCCGTTCTGCCTCGGTTAATCGTTAACTCTAGACGAGAAAAGTTCCCAGGGAACGGAGGCACGCGGAGGAGGAGGAGGAGGCCGGGAAGCGGACTTTCTCGCGGTCTTCGAGGGGGAAAGGGCGAGGGGGCGGGGGGTCAGCCCAGCCTGGAAATGGCTAACCCGGATTCGCGGGAAAGCCGCTTGGCACTTCCATGTTAGGAGCCCCCCCCCCCCCCACTCCCCCGTGGTACAATGGGTTAAACTCTTGCGCCGGCAGGACTGCTGATGGAGAGGTCAGCGGTTCGAATTTGGGGAGAAAGGGTGAGCTCCCTCTGTCAGCCTCATGCAAACATGAGAGAAGCCTCCCACAAGGATAGTAGAACACCAAACATCCAGACACCCCCTGGGCAACGTCCTTCCAGACGGCCAATTTTCACACATCAGAAGTTGCTCCTGCCATGTTAGATGGCAAGACATGGCAATAGAGGGAGGGTTGCTGTGAGTTTTTGGAACTATATGGCCACATTTCCCTAGGCAACGTCCTTGCAGACCCCAATTCTCTCACACCAGAAGCGACTTCCAGTTTCTCAAGCCGCTCCTCCAACTATATGGCCATGTTCCTCTGGGCAACTCCTTGCAAACGGCCAATTCTCCCACACCAAAAGCGACTTGCAGTTTCTCAAGCTGCTCCTGTCACGTTGGATGGCAAGGCAAGGCAATAGAGGTTGGGTTGCTGTGAGTTTTTTGAGCTATGTGGCCATGTTCCCCTGGACAACGTCCTTGCAGACGGTCAATTCTCTCACATCGCAAGCCACTTGCAATTTCTCAAGCCGCTCCTGACATTAAAACAAACCTTCCACATTTGATAGCAGGGCAAGGCAATTGAAGGAGGGTTACTGTGAGTTTTTCGAACTATATGGCCATATTCTCCTGGACAACGTCCTTGCAGACGGCCAATTCTCTCACATCAGAAACAACTTGCAGTTTCTCAAGTCACTCCTGACATTAAAAAAAATTAAACTACCATATTGGATGGCAGAGCAAGGAATTAGAGGGAGGGTTGCTGTGAGTTTTTTCGAACTATATGGCCATATTGCTGTAGCATTCTCCCCTGACGTTTCGCCTGCTTCTATGGCAGGCCTCCCCGGAGGTCTGGGGCTTCACAAACCTTTGAGGATGCCTGCCATAGATGCAGGCGAAACGTCAGGAGAAAATGATACAGGCCGAATAACACACAGCAACCCAGGACTTCCGGTCATGAAAGCCTTCGAGAAAACAAATGAAGGGAGGGATCAGCAAGAGGGCTCATCCCTGCCCCTCTCTTGATACTGAACGAAAGGTGGGAGCCCTGCTTTAAGGTTCATAATAATAATAATAATAATAATAATATACTATAACAATAATATATTATTATATTATTAATAATAATATATTATTATTGTTATAGTAATAATATATCTATTATATACATTGTTATTATTAGTACTAATAATAATAATAATAATAATAATAATAAATTTTATTAATATTTCACCCTATCAACCCCTTGGGACAGTCCAACGCCGTTACGTGTCCACATGTATAACTAAATGCTTGCTTGCTAAAGGCCCATTTCTCTCTCTCTCTCTCTCTCTCTCTCTCTTTCTCCCCCCCCCCCCCCTCTTTTTCCACAAGTGTTCTAGCCCTGCTCCCGCCTTAGGAGGCGAAGGGCTTTGTGCCTCCTCTCTCTGCCCCCGGAGTCTCTCTCCAGAGGCCCTTTCCCTGCCAGAGGAAGCCTGTATATATACAACACACACACACAAACAAGAAACCACTTGAACTCGCTTGTTATTCTTGTGTTGACCCGCCGCGTTTATCTCTTGCCATTGTTGTCAACCTGCGGCGCTTTAACAGTCCTGTTTGTCACTTGTCCAGATACATTTGTTCTGTCTTTCTTTGGCTGTGTGCGTGGAAATGGGGGGAATCCATCCCAGAAGGAGCCGCTGCTGACTTCGAGGAGTTGATCAGAAAGTGGAGAAGAACCCCGATCAAGCTTCCTTCCTTTTGAAGTCTTCTCATCGGGCCCTGTGCCATTCAGAAGCGACTCCACACCCATGGCTTCTCTCTCAGTTCCTTTAACTTCAGCCCCTGTATAAAATCCACATTGAACTGGATTATAGGACAGTGTGGACTCAGATAACCCAGTTCAAAGCAGATACTGTGGATTAAGGTAAAGGTTTTCCCTTGACATTAAGTCCAGTCGTGTCTGACTCTGGGGGTTGGTGCTCACCTCCATTTCTAAGAGCCGGCGTTGTCCGTAGACACCTCCACGGTTATGTGGCCAGCATGACTGTTACTGTGGATTATCTGCCTTGATATTCTGAGTTGTATGGCTCTGTGGAAGGGCCCATCCAAGACAGCAGAGAGAAAGAGGCAATTCTGGGCGCTACGATGCTGCTTTTCCTGTCTAGGAGAATCCACAGGCAATTCCTGTACCACATGTATACCAGGGATGCTTAAAGTTTATCCACCCGAGAATATATTTTTAACGTGATTCCGAATATATTTGTCGTGTATTCGTCCAGTCGCTTCCGACTCTTTGTGACCTCATGGACCGGCCCACGCCAGAGTTCCCTGTCGGCCGTCACCACCCCCAGCTCCTTCCTGTACTACATCTATACCAGGGAGGCTTAAAGTTTATCCACCCGTTTATTCGTCCAGTCGCTTCCGACTCTTTGTGACCTCACGGACCGGCCCCCGTCAGAGCTCCCTGTCGGCCGTCACCACCCCCAGCTCCTTCCTCTACCACATCTATACCAGGGATACTTAAAGTTTATCCACCCGAGAATATTTTTTAACATGATTCTGATTATATTTGTTGTTTATTAATCCAGTCGCTTCCGACTCTTTGTGCCATCATGTATTAGAGCTCCCTGTCGGCCGTCGCCACCACCAGCTCCTTCAGAGTCAAGCCAGTCACTTCAAGGATATCCATATAGGTAATGGTATATGAAAATTAAAATAAACCCACGTGCAAGGCTAGTTTCTCCTTTTTCGTGTAGCCTTTTCCGCAGAGTCCACTGTAACACAAATGAGTGGCCTTGGGAAACCTTTCTCTGTTGCCATTTTGTTCCTGACCTCAACATTGAGCCAAAGGGATGCCGGTTTGGGGTCGAGACCCGCAATTTAAGAAGCAGTGTCCCATACTATGAAGAGTTGCAGGCTCTTCGTAGCTTGTGCACTACAGGGAGACTGCAAAAACAGCTCTTGTTGGCCCGAACCAAATGGGACACTACTAGCATGCATGGACACACATGGCCCAATGCCACTGCTTGCTCTCTCTCCCCCCCCCCCCCCACACCCTCCCATGACTCGATTTCTGGGCTGTGATGACTTCAGAACACAAAGCTATGCCACAACAAGGAGTGGGTGGATGGGTGGGTTGAAGGGAAGGCATCCCTAGTGTTTGCTCTCTTCACCTTTCAATTGTCTACCTTTCAATTGCACTTTTAGGGCCCCTTGTTTACCAGGCAACGGCCCACCCCCCTTGATCCTTTCCTGGCAAGTTTGGGGTGGGGGATGGGTGGGAGAAAACTGGGACGAAGTGAGAGACCCCAGGGAGAACCCGGCAGTCAGGTGACCCTTTGCTCCTTCTTGTGTGCCCCCCTCTTGTGCAGGATGAGCTATTTTCCCTCCAGCCTGGAAATGGACTGGAAATAGAGATTTCCCCCAATAATAATAATAATAATAATAATAATAATAATTTGGGTTGCTGTGAGTTTTCCGGGCTGTGTGGCCATGTTCCAGAAGCATTCTCTACTGACCTTTCGCCCACATCTATGACAGGCGTCTTCAGAGGTTGAAAAGTTTGTTGGAAACTAGGAAAAGGAGGTTTCTAATATACCTCAAAACCTCTGAGGATGCGTGCCACAGATGTGGGCGAAATGTCAGGAGAGAATGCTTCTGGAATATGACCATATAGCCCGGAAAACTCACAGAAACCTAGTGATTCCGACCATGAAAGCCTTCGACAACACATAATAATACTATTTATATTCTGTCCTGTCTCCTGCCTTGAGGAGACTCAAGGCGGATTCCAGCAAACAGAAACAAAACAAGACAAACATTTAAAGCCTATATCTAGCGATTTATCTATACACACACACATACACACACATCTCATTATATATATATATATATATATATATATATAAATATAAAAAGATATATGTGTATGTGTGTGTGTCCATATATTTATAGATATAGATAGATAGGCATTAAATGTTTGGCTTTTTTGTCACTGGGTTGCTGTGAGTTTTTATTATATTATTTATATTATATTATTTATATTATATTATATAAAATAATATCTAAATAATATAATATAAATAATATAATATAATACTATGTGCTCCGCCCTAGGGAACTCAGGGCGGTTTCCAGCAAGCAGAAGCAAAAAAAAGCAAACATTCAATGCCTGTACACACACAGAGTATAAATAATATAATATACAATTTAAATAATAAAATATAATATATGAAATAAAATAATATATCTACATAATATGATAATATAATATAAATAGTATAATATAAATAGTATATAAATAGTATAATATAATATCTTATAAAATTATATTATATAATAGTAATATATAATATAATAAACTCCCTTTCTTCAATTACAAACGCAGGGCTTCTTAGATTTTTTTCCACTTGGGGCCCCTTTTTGCCCGAGAAATGTTTACCTGAGACCAGGTATAGAATAGATATATATATATATATAAACTTTTTTGTTTGTTTGGATAACAGATCAGCATTTGCCAGGCTCGTTAAACAGGCTGATTTCCCCCCTTTTGGTGAAGTACAGCCGAAGCCTCTTTTAGTGCAGAGTCCACTGTAAACACCGCTCAACCAAATCGTGTAAACGCCTTAAACAGCCACGAGGTGACATTTCGATTTGTTTCCTTTCCAGAACCCCAGCATTGAACTGAGAGGATCCCATTTGGGGTTTAAGAAGCCCTGAAACCTTGATCTGTCCCGAAGATCTTGTGTTTTGAATGATTCAAGTGCACCAGGCGTTTCATTTTGTAAGCATGGTGAAGGGGAGTCCTTCTGAGACAAGAATCTCCCGGATTCCCGAGAAACAGCCTTTCCCCCCATTCCTGCCGGCATTTTTCTAGGAGTAGCCCTTTCTCAGCTGAAAGAGGCTGGGTGTTTCATAAAGCCCTTTCCTCTGGATTCTCCCAGAACCCTGCTTTGATCTTTTCTGCTCTTTTCCCAGGCAGGAGGGAAAGGCTGCCCTTCGGAGTGCCTGGTTCCCAGCAGGAATGGCTCCCTATCGGGGTTGGGCAGAAAGAAGGCAAACGGGAGCCGATCCTGAGGCTTCGGAACCCTTCGGAAACCCGAACTCATCAGGGAGGGAATTCAGGAGGAGAGCCGAATGAACAGAAGGTGAGAGATGGAGGACGCTAAGACAGAGAAGAGAGTGGCGTGGAGAATGGAAAGAGAGGTCTTAGGAAAGCAATACAGACCTCACAGTGACAATAAAATAATACTATTTCCCCGACAAAATGTGTACTTGCTTTAAAGTTCTCCCATGACTCTTCAGTCACCGAAAGAGGGTTGAAAACCGACAGATCTTACAAAGGATGCTCTGATTTGGAGTTCTGGACTGCCGGAAATACTTTGAGTCTCTTTGTTAGAGAGATAAAGCGGGATATAAGTACTACTACTACTAATATATTGTGGAAGGCTTTCACGTCCGGAAACACTAGCGTGTTGTGTGGTTTCCGGGTTGTATGACTGTGCTTTAGCAACATTTTTTCCCCCTGAAGATGCAGGCGAAAGGTCGGGAGAAAGTGCTGCTAGAACATACAGCCTGGAAACCACACCTCAATGGCCGCGAAAGCCTTCCTCAGTATTAGTAGTAGTATTTATATCCCTCTTTATCTCTGTAATAATAATAATAGTAATTGGGGTGTTGTGTGGTTTCCAGGCTGTAAACCACACAACACCCCAGTGGTTCCGGCCGTGAAAGCTTTCCACAATACATTATTAGTAGTAGTATTTGTATCCCGCTTTATATCTCTAATAATAATAATAATAATAATAATAATAATAGTAATTGGGACGCTGGGTGGTTTCCAGGCTATATGTTCTAGCAGCATTTTCTCCTGGCATTTCTCCTGCATCTGCGACTGGCATTATTCTTTATTTACTATATTTATATCCCCTTCTCACCCCGAAGTGGCTATTATTATTATTATTATTATTATTATTACTTATTAGAAACACAACAAGATAGGTCCACAGAAAACAAGATCACTGCTGGCTATTGTGTTGAATCACATTTTGGACACTTCCCAATTATCATGCAGATCCCAGTAAGGTGGCCTTCTGCAGTTGGCAGATGATAATTTTGTCAGCGCCGATTGTGTTTAAGTGCAGGCCAAGGTCTTTAGGCACTGCACCCAGTGTGTCGATAATCACTGGGACCATCTTGACTGGTTTGTGCCAGTGTCTTTGCAGTTCGATCTTTAAATCCTCATATCGTGTCAGCTTTTCCAGTTGTTTCTCTTCAATCTTGCTATCTCCTGGGATTGCAACATCGACGATCCATACTTTGTTATTATTATTATTACTACTAATATATTATAATATAATAAATATAATAATATATTATACATATTACGATATAATAACTATAGTAATAGTAATATATATTATTATATTATAGTATAATATAGTAATATATTATATATATATTACTATATAATAACTATACTATATACTATAGTTACTATATAGTAACTATAGTATATAGTAATATATATTATTATATTACTATAATTATTAAATTATAGTAAATATAGTAATATATTATATATATATTACTATATAATAACTATACTATATACTATAGTTACTATATAGTAACTATAGTATATAGTAATATATATTATTATATTACTATAATTATTAAATTATAGTAAATATAGTAATATATTATATATATATATTACTATATAATAACTATACTATATACTATAGTTACTATATAGTAACTATAGTATATAGTAATATATATTATTATATTACTATAATTATTATATTATAGTATAATATAGTAATATTATATATTTATTGCTATATAATAACTATACTATATACTATAGTTACTATATAGTAATATACAGTAATATATATTATAATACTGTAATTATTATATTATAATATATAATATAATAAATAATAGTATATGAATGGTAAATAATAAATATAGTAAGATAATAATATAAAATATAGTAAATAAATAAATAAATATTATTATGCTCCACAGACAACCGTGGCTTTCCACAAGGAGCAACCTGTGGAAGCGATCAAATTGAAAGCCCCCCCCCCCAATCCTCCCCCTTCAAGTCAACCGGCATTGAGATGCAACAGGACCTCTCTGCCGTGTAATCCTAAACATGCCCACTCAGGAAGTCTAATTAACCGGGTAATGATCAATTAATGTTGCAGTCCTTTGCACACTTAGTTGGGAATAAGTCTAATTGAATTTAGCATTTCCCAAAAGAGTCCGGTTCAGATTTTTTTTAAAAAACCACAAAGAGGAGCAGAAATTCACTCATATTTTGGGTTGAAACGACGCCCAAGCCCCTCACTGGTTCCCTATCCTTGCCTGAACCGGTTTAAGCGATCAAGCCCTGCCAAAGTGAAAGAGAAGTGGGCATGGTGGCCTATGGAAAGGCGACTCCATGGGGGAAAGAGGGAGAAAAGGAACCCGGAAGAGGCCCGACCACTCTCCTCCAAGGTCCCTTCTAGGCAACCTTTTCCCCTTCCCCAACTCTCCTTCTGTCAATGTCCTTCAACTTGCACACTCAGATCTTCAGCAGCTGCGTTTCCAAACCCTGGAAAAAAAGATCTACCAAAGGATAAGGACCTTTTCCCACATTACAATCAGTCACTGGGGTTGGAAGGGGAAAAATATTGTAGTTGGTTATTTTATTTACAGGAAGGAAGACCTCTCTAGGAATGCTGAGCACAAAATCGCCTGGATTCCCAAATTACAGCAGGTGGCTAACCAATCATGCTACACTGGCTTTTGGAGGAGGCAAAAGAAACATAAATAAACAAGCAAACCGACATCAACTCTTTCTGTCTCTCATTTCCTGTCGATTTAGCGATTCTGGTGAAAACGGACATGGCCATAGGACGGCGAGGATTTGGGAGGACTTAGGCAAAAGATGCCAGGAGCTAAAGGAAGGGAAATCTGTCTTGAGCTCCCGGGATTTGTTGCTACGCCGCCGACGCCTAGTCTCGGCCCCAGCCTCGGCTTGGAAGCATGGCTGCGAAAGTCCTGGGCAGGGGAGGCACTTTGGGGCTGCCCTCTAAGACATTGTCATCATCATTTCTTTAATAATGATGATAACAATAGTAATAATAATGACTTGGAAAGGAGGGAGGAGAAAGAGAAAGGCCAAGTTAAGGGGAAGGGAAGGAAAAAGCCATCGCTTGCCTCTGATCAGCACTGCCAGGACTCTCGCAGCCATGCTTCTGATCAGAAAGCTCCACTATTATTATTATTATTATTATTATTATTATTATTATTATTATTGCATTATTATTATTATTATTGCCTTCGACAATATATCATTATTATTATTTATCACCGTCATCATCACTTTAATAATTCATATTAAACAACAATTATCAATATTATTACTATTATTATTAATAATAATAATCATAACTATTATTATTATCATTACTGCATTATTATTATTTTTATTGCCTTCGACAATATATTATTATTATTATTATTATTATTATTATTTATCACCGTCACCATCACTTTAATAATTCATATTAAGTAACAATTATTAATATTATTACTATTATTACTATTATTATTATTAATAATAATCATAACAGTTGAGCTTTATCCCTAACCACTGGTAGTACTTCTCAGGGGCAAACTACTACTACTACTACTATTATTTATCATAATCGTCCTCACTTTAATAATTCATAAAATAACAATTAATATTTTTAGTATTATGTTTATTAATAATACTAGTGGAGCTTTCTACCTAGGCACTGGCAGTACTCCTTAGGGGCAAACAATTATTATTATTATTTATCATAATCGTCGTTATTTTAATAATTCATATATAACAATTATTATTATTATTATTATTATTATTATTAATAATACTAGTGGAGCTTTCTACCTAGGCACTGGCAGTACTGCTCAGAGGCAAACTATTACTATTACTGTTATTATTTATGATAATAGTAGTCACTTAATAATTATAAAAAAAATGTTGCTACTATTACTACTAATAAAATTATTATTAAAACTAGTGGAGCTTTCTCCTTAGATATTGGCAGTACTGATCAGGAACAAACTATTATTATTATTGGACTGCTGTGAGTTTGGCCATGTATGGCCATGTTCCAGAAGCATTCTCTCCAGACTTCTCACTCACTTCTATGGAAGGCATCCTCAGAGGTTGTGAGGTATATCAGAAACCTCCCTTTCCTAGTTTCGAACAAACCTTACAACGTATTTCCGAACGCTTTCATGGCCGGAATCACTGGGTTGTTGTAGGTTTTTTCGGGTTGTATGGCCATGTTCTCTCCTGACGTTTCGTCCCCATCTATGGCAGGCATCCTCAGAGGTTGAGGGATTTCTTGAGGATGCCTGCCATAGATGTGGGCGAAACGTCAGGAGAGAGTGCTTCTGGAACATGGCCATACAGCCCGGTAAACTCACAGCAACCCAGTTATTCCGGCCATGGAAGCATTTGATAACATATTATTATTATTATTATTATTATTATTATTATTATTACTGTTACTATTATTTATCATGATTGCCGTCACTTTAATAATTCATATTAAATAGCAAATAATAATAATAATAATAATAATAATAACAGTGCTGCTTTCTCCCTAGGCAGTGTTGGGCAAACAATGGCTTTTTCCTTGTCCTTTCCTTTTCCTTCCCCCTAACTCTGCCTTGCTCTCCTCCCTCCCCTCTCCTTTCCGGCTCCAGAGCCTCGCCTGCTTGGCTTTCCTTTCGTTGCCAAACCGGGAGGGGTCTCTCCTCATTCGCCCCAGAAACCGGGAGCAAAGGGGCCGAGGGAGCAGCAGGGGAGGAAAGTACTCTGCACGCGCTCAGAGGCACCGCCGCCTCCTTGGCCTGGGTCCTTCCGAAATGAAACCCCGGGGCAGAAAGCCGCAATTGACAGCACACAAATGCTGCTGCTGGGATCTCTGTGGGTGGGAGGTTGGCGGCCAAGGCGGCCTGGTTGTCTCAAGAAAAGACAAAAATCCCTCAAGATCTGCTTTGAACCTGGTTATTTGAGTCTACACTCACGTAATGTGGGATTTTCTGCCTTGATATTCTGGGATATAGGGCTGTGTGGAAGGGCCCGGAGTCCACACTGCCATATATCCCAGGCAATGACGCCAAGCACACATTGTGATCTCTATAAATAAAAATGTCATGTTAGTTTGTGGGATTAGCATAACTCAAAAACCACTGGACAAATTGACACCAAATTTGGACACAATGCACCTATCAGGCCAATGAGTGACCATCACTCATAAAAACATGGAAAAACACAGCAGAAAGGATTTAAAAAGCAAAAAAAAAGCATGCGCAAAACGCATGCGCAAAAACGACCCCTCCCCAAACAAAACACACAATAGAATATCAAAACTCTCTTCTGGACTACAGCTCCCAACATCCTCTAAACCAGGCCCTTTAGGAAAGGCGGATGATCCAAATGCACTGCTTCCAAGGTGCGAACTTTCTTCTCCTTGGATCTTTTTGAGAGCATCCCAATCCCGGTATATTTCCAATTTCCCTTTCCTGGACTGCAACTCCCAGCAATCCTCCAGATAGATAGATTAGATACAGATAGATAGGTAGGTAGGTAGACTACTGGGAGTTGCATTCCATTAATAGGTAGAGAAGGAAGAAAGGGGAAAAGAGGAAGGGAAAGAAAAGGTGGGGAAGGAAGGGAAGAGGAAGAGAAGGAAGGAGAGAAAGAAAGGAGAGAAGGAGGGAGGGAAGGTTGGCTACAGCAACGCATGATGGGTACAGCTAGTAAATAATAATAATAATAATAATAATAATAATAATAATAATAATAATAATAATGGGCTGTAAAGCCATGTCCCAGAAGCATTCTCTCCTGACGTTTCGCCCACATCTATGGCAGGCATCCTCAGAGTTTGTAAGGTCTGTTGGAAACTAGGCAAACGGAGTTTATATATCTGTGGAATGTCCAGAGTGGAAGAAAGAACTCTTGTCTGCTTGAGGCAAGTGTATAATGTTGCAAATGGTCACCTTGATTAGCACTGAATGGCCTTGCAGATTCAAAGCCTGGCTGGTTGCTGCCTGGGGATACTACACCACAGGCATCAGAAGAGCTGCAAGACCAAAAACCATGTTCCAGAAACATTCTCTTCTCATGTTTTGCCCACATCTATGGCAGACTTCCTCAGAGGTTGTGAAGTCTGTTGGAAACTAAGCAAGTGGGGTTTTCTGCCTGGGGATACTACACCACAGACATCGGAAGAGCTGCAAGACCAACAAGAACAAGCCACAAGAGTAAAGGCAAAGAAAGACCCACCCAGAGGAAAAGAGTTCTTTCTCCCATTCCACAGATACATAAACCTCATTTGCTTGTTTCAAAAAGGCCCCTCAACCTCTGAAGACGCCTGCCACAGATGTAGGCGAAACGTCAGGAGAAAATGCTTCTGGAACGTAGCTTTACAGCCTGGAAAACTCACAACACCACAGTTATGGCGTCTTGGGGGCTTTCTTAATACTTTAGATTGCTGTGAGTTTTCCGGGCTGTGTGGCCATATTCCAGAAGCATTCTCTCCTGACCTTTCGCCCACATCTACGACAGGCATCCTCAGAGGTTATGAGGTTTCTTGGAAAGTAGGAAAGGGAGGTTTCTAATATGCCTCACAACCTCTGAGGATGCCTGTCATAGATGTGGGCGAAAGGTCAGGAGAGAATGCTTCTGGAACATGGCCTTACAGCCCGGAAAACTCACAACACCAGTGATGGCTTTCTTTCCTGAGCTGTGGCCGGAGTGTTGTAATTTTTAAACTATTACATAGGTTTTTAAATCCTTGTGTGTTACTGTTTATTGTTTGTATGTGATTTATATCAATTGTATTGTATTTATTGTTTTTGTTTATTGATGTACTGTTGGGCTTGGCCTCATGTAAGCTGCTCCGAGTCCCTTGGGGAGATAGTGGCGGGGTATAAATAAAGTTTGATTATTATTATTGTTGTTGTTGTTGTCCCCTGGCGGTGTTTCCTGGTCCTTTTTGGGGTGTTGGGGGGCTCCCTTCCTCTCCCAGGATGGACTCCCGAGGGTGGGCTCCTCCGTGAGCTCTATTAATAATCATCAAAACCCGACTAACCCTCTTTTTAGAATTAATAACTCTGTAATTACCCTGATGGGATGTGCTTTCTTTTTGCGACGAGGAGGTTAATGTTGTCAGAGCGCGCGCGGGGACAGGAAGCGCGGGGGGGGGGGGGGGGGGAAGCCAAGCGCGGCTCCCACTCCCTGACACACACCTTCCTCTTTTATTAGGAGGAGACATTATTATTATTAGACATCTGCAGGTAGAGAATTAAAATTAAAACCGCTTTCAACAATTCAATACACTTTTTATCAGCCATCTATCTGGAAATCAGGGACATTCATCATCGGAGGCATTCTCCCTGAAAACAAGAAACCCATTCAAATTTTATACAAATTATCATATTTATCATAGTCGGGAAATCTGGAGGAACGTCTCCACAAACTGTCTGCCAACTCCCCGGGGAACTGAATCGCACTTCGGAGCCGCGGAAGGAAAGAGCTTCTCCCTCCCCTTCTCTTTCTGAACCCCTTTTTTCTCTGAGAGAGGGGAAAAGGCGGAGGGGGGAGAATCGGCCGAGGGAAGAGCCAGGGCGGCTCTTAAAACAAAAGGTCCGGGCGCAGCCGCCCCCGCCCCTCCCCGCCTTCCCTCGCGCGCACGCGCACGCGCCCCGCCTCGCGCCACAAGCCCGCTCTCGCCGGATCCTGCACTTTCCCCGCCATGTCTATCAACTTTCCTTTGAAGTTTCCCTGTCAATCTTCCCGTCCTGCTCAAAACCAATTGTCAGCATGTTCGGAATCATTCCTAGTCAAAAAAAGAAGAAGCACAATTAAAGCCCTGGCGGACCTACAAAAAGAATCTGTGAACCCCCATTTCCTCCAAAACGAACTGAACCACCTAAACTGGACTCTACAGGCCAATCGAGACTCCACCACAGACATCAGAACAGGCATGTAAGGACATTCTCATGGTGGTCCACGAGAAGGCCTTACCGGCACATTATTTAAACTGTTATGTTTATTCATATCATGATCTGATCACTATGCTCAATATATCCCATATGCATGGGGGTATTGGGATAGCGATACAAAAGGTTTCCTAGGGTAGACCCTCTTTCACTCAGACTCAGCCCCCCCCCCCCCCCCCAAATCAAAATCCTGCCTACGGGCCTGCATCAGAAGAGCTGTAGGACCAAGAACAAGCCAGGAGAGTAAAGACAAAGATCCACCCAGAGGAAAAGTGTTCTTACCATACATCAAGGGAACCACTTATTTTATTTATTTCATATCAAAAGTATTGCATAAATTAGTATAAAACTTATAAAAATAGAAGTCGCCCAGGCGGCTAAATATATTTTGACCAAAAATGGGCAACAGCAAAATTGTCTGTAGCCTCCAACAATTCCTCCTCTGTACCTGAGGCAGGGCACAGTGGATAAGCATACAGATGTGGAGTTGTCTGTTCTGCTCCACAGCCACACGATTCTTTTAGGTAGTGTCATTTTGCCAGGTTATCTTTTGATTTGCCCACTAGTTTCTGAGTCTGTTCAGGGACTTCCAAGTTGGCCATTCTTGATTTGCCCCTGGAGGACGACCCTCATTTGGGGGGGGGGGCATCCAGTTGGGATTTCCTGATATAGCTGCCCAGAGGGATACCCTTGCTGTTGCTGGGGGGACGCAAAGAGGAGTGGTAGTAGTTCTCATAAAGCTTTTCCTTGATTTTAATTTACTGGGAGGAGGTTGGTAGCCATGTACTGGGTGGCTTTCACAGTGTTCAACCTTATTTCTCTCACATTTAGCAGCAACTTCCCGTTACACATCAGGGGGGCAATGCCAGCTAGCTTGTAGAGCAGTGGTTCTCAACCTGTGGGTCCCCAGGTGTTTTGACCCACAACTCCCAGAAATCCCAGCCAGTTAGGATTTCTGGGAGTTGAAGGCCAAAAACATCTGGGGACCCCAGGTTGAGAACCACTGATGTAGAGTTTATCCACAGTGTAGGTTTAAGACATCCTGTGATTAAACTGCATGATACCTTCACCTTCTGCTCAAAACCAATTGACAGCATGGTCGGACTCATTCCTAGTAAAAAATGAAGCACAATTAAACCCCTGGCAGATCAAAAGAATGTGTGAACCCCCATCTCCTCCAAAACGAACTGAACTACCTAAACTGGGCTCTACAGGCCAATGGAGACTCCACCTCAGACATTAGAAGAGCTGCAAGACTGAGAACAAGAAAGTAAGGACAAAGATCCACCCAGAGGAAGAGTGTTCTTGCTATACATCAAGGGAACCACAGACTGCATAGGGAAGCTGATGAGGAAACACAACCTACAAACCATCTACATACCCACTAAGAAAATCCAACAAATGCTACATTTAGCAAAGTACAAGAGGGATCCTCTCACCTCTGTAGGAGTCTACCATATACCATGCAGCTGTGGACAAGTCTACATAGGGACCACCAAACTCAAGCATTGTATCAAGGAACATGAAAGGCACTGCAGACTAACTCAACCAGAGAAGTCAGCCATAGCAGAGCACCTGAAGAACCACCCTGGACACAGTATATTATTTAAGAACACAGAAATGCTGGACCACTCTAAAAACCAGCATGACTGGCTACACAGAGAAGCCACTGAAATTCACAAGCTTGTGGACAATTTCAACAGAAAGGAAGAAACCATGAACACGAACAAAATCTGGCTACCAGTATTTTAAAAATTCTAAAATTATAACAGTAAATAAAGAACAACATTTAAAAACAGGGGAACTCCAGGAAAGAAACAATCAGGGACAGCTAATCACCTCTCAACAAAGGATTCCCCCAGTCAGTAAGAAGTCACACCTTGAAAACTGCTAGGCCATTAAATGCTAATCTGGTGGTCAATTGAAACATTCACCCTTGCCTCAAGCAGACAGGAGTTATTTCTCCCACCCTGGACATTCCACGGATATATAAACCCAATTTTCCTAGTTTCCAATGTACCTCACAACCTCTGAGGATGCCTGCCATAGATGCAGGTGAAATGTCAGGAGAGAATGTCAGGAAGGGAAAGTCTCCGGATTCCTCAGCTAAGTAGAGTCAGTACTTGCAAAGCCAGCTCTTTGCCTTAGAAGTTTTCCACTCACTTTCCACCGGTGGGAGCCTAGGTATATAGCTATATCCAATAGGTATATAAAAATGAACATTTACTGATAAGAAACAAGCATTTGCAAGGCTTGCTAAGGTTGATTCCCCCTTTTGGTGGAGTACAGCTGAAGCATTTGCTGCAGAGTCCAGTGTTGCTAACAGATTTGTGTCAATGGATGGCCTTCACTGTCATCAATGTTTTCCTGACCCCAACATTGAGCTCAGGGGACCCCCTTTTCTATGGCACTGCTTTAAGACTCAGTGCCTTAGATGTTGGGATTCATCCCTGGACTGCACAAGTCTCTTGTATCATCAAGTGTCCAGTCCTCAAAGAATAGCGAGGCTAGAGAAAGGGCTAAGCTGAAGGATTTCTTTCCCCAATTTCCTAAAAGGGCTTTGTCTTTCCTCTGTGCTAGCCACTGTCTCTCCCCGCCCCCCTCTTTGATGACCTAATAATGGAATTCAGTGAGGTAACTTCCTTTTCAGCTGCCCTGGGTTGATCATATGGTCTCCACCATTTTCACCATTTTCTGCTTTTCTTTCCACTCATTAGGATGCACATTTTGCCTCTCTCTAGGCAAAATGTAGCTGCATGGGTTTTTAAAACCTTTTACTTCCTTTAGAAGACGAGGCTTCTAGTTAGCTGCAATACTTTTTCTATCAAGAATGTATTTCTTTTACCTCAATAAATATTTTTGAACCTAAAGTTCTGACTCTGCAGTCCTGTGCCATCAGAAGAATAGAAGACTATCTAATAGAAGTACTCTGCTATAGTTATAATGGAATCACCCCAACTGAGGGTTATTTTGAGCCTAACAGCTCAGATTACCCAACATTAGAAAACCCAAGTAAATATATAGTGGGCAAGACACACATACACACACACACATATAGAGGGTGGAGGGGATTGGGTAAACAGACTCACACTTTCCCAGCCTCGGAGGGAGACAAAAGCAAACAAATCTTGCCAAGTAAACTTGTGGGTCGCCACTACTCAGCAATGGTTGAATGCCCATAACAACAAGAGAAAGAGAGGGAGGGGGGCTATGTTTGGATGGATGGATACAGGCATGTCATATATTTACACATAAATACTTAGATACCTAAATGGATGGCCAGCTAGTAATCTACGACCGGATACACACTTTGCTTAGTGTCACTATATGACAGAGACAGACACAGATAGACACACATGGAAATCACAGAAGCCTGGAGTTGGAAGGGAGCCCAAGGGCCATCTAGTCTGACCCCCTGCAAGCAGGAAAAGGAGCTCCGACAGATGGCCATCCAGCCTCAGCTTCAAAGCCTCCAAAGAATAATAGAATTTTAGAGTTGGAAGAAACCACATGGACTATCTAGTCCAACCCCTTGCAGGGAAAACACAATCAAAGTACCCCCGACAGATGGCCATCCAGCCTCTGTTTAAAAGCCTCCGAAGAAAAACCCTTCACCAGACTCCGAGGCAGAGAGTTCCACTGCTGAACAGCTCGGATAGTCAGGAAGTTCTTAATGTTAACGTGGAATCTCCATTCCTGTAGTTTGAACCCAGAAGGAGCCTCCACATCATATCCCCGGTCAGTACACAACTTCTCCCTCACCCCCAAATTGCAAACACCCCACTCGGGTTGCTGGTTGGTTATTACATTATTGGCTGGTGTGTTATTGCTGTGACAGGATTCGGCGGAGAAAGAGTTTTTGCGGCTTCGCGAAGGAAATGCTCAGTTTCTGCCAAGGAGCGAATAGAGCGGTGTGGACAGAGGCTGTGAAGGTGGGGGCAAAAAAGGCTTGAGTGGCATCCCTCAAACTGCACTGTTTGGCCCTATAGATCCAGCCTGTGCCGTCAGTGCTCACTCCTAGATGTGTCAAACGGAATTATAGGACTCTACACTGACCATATCGTGCGATTTGCAACTGCGTAGATCAGGGGTCCCCAAACGAAGGCCCTTCCAAGGTCATGTAAGTCTTGACACGACTTGAAGGCACACAATAACAATCCAAATCCATTCCAAATTCATTTAACTATTTCATTAACCAAAAGCAGGTCCACACTCCCATTAATTGTAAATATTGTATTGTTCTCGAGATAAAATATGTGTCCTGTCGTTTTATTCTTCTTCTAAACTATAATCTGCCCCACCCCTCCCCCAACAGCTTGAAGGACCTCCAATCATCCCTCTGCTATAAAAGTTTGGTGTTGAGTCATACAACGCATCTATGGCAGTGTAGAGGGGGCCAAAGCGCAGGAACCCTTATGCTTAAGGCCCTTTCGTGTGGCCAGAGGCAGGGCCCCTTGCCATTGGAGGGGTGGGTGCCTTTGCAAGCTTTCCTGTCAAAGAACACACAGAAGAGAAAGAGAGAGAGGGGGGGGGGGGAGAAGTTGCAGACACCGCCTTCCAGATAGGCGAGGAGGAGGCTAACTGGAGAAGCTGCAACGGAATAGTGTCCTGCTCCTTGCTTGAAAGGCAGAGGAGGAGTCTTCTTCCTCTTCTTCCCCTTCCTCTTCTTCTCCTTCCTCCTCCTCTTCCTTCTACTTCTGTTAATCTTCTTCCTCTTCCTCTTTTTCTTCCTCCTCTTCTCTTCTTCTCCTTCTCCTCCTTCTGCCTCTTATCCTCCCCTCTTCCTCCTCTCCTTCTTTTCCTTTTTTATTCTTCTCGCCTCCGTTTTTCTCCTCCTCTTCTCCTCCTTCTCCTCTTCATCCTCCTCTTCCTCCTCCCCCTTCTCCTCCTGTTTTTCTCCTCTTCCCCTCCTCCTCCTCCTCCTCCTCTCCTTCGTCTTCTCATCACCTCTTCCCTCCTCCTTCCTTCTCTCCTCCTCCTCCTCCTTTTATTCTTCTCCTTCCTCCTCCTCCTCCGCTTCTTCTTCTCCTCAACTCCTCTTTCCTCTTCGTCTTGCCTTCCTCCTCTTTATCTTCCTCTTCCTCTTGTTCTCCTTCTCTCCTCCTCCTCCTCCTCCTCTTCCTCTCCTTCTCCTTCTTCTCATCTCCTCCTTCCTCTTCCTCCTCCTCCTCCTCCTCAACTTCCTTCCTCCTCCTCCTCTTGTTCTCCTCTTCTCCTTCTCCTCTTCCTCATCCTCCCCTTCTTATCCTCCTCCACCTCCTCTTCTCTTCTTCCTCTCCTCCTCCTTCTCACCTTCTCCTCCTTCCTCCTTTTCTTCTCCTCCTCTTCCTCCTCCCCCCTCTTCTTCTTCTTCTCCTTCTCCTTCCCCCCCCTCCCCTTCCCCCTTCTCCTCCTCCTCCTTCCTCAGAGCCCGCTTTGGCCTCAGGGTTGAGGTGGGCGTGTTCTCCGCAGATCCGGAGACTTTCAAGAGGAAACAAACAGACGATGCAAACAAATCTGATTTGGAGAAGCAAAACTCGGCTGGTTTAGTTGTTTTCGAACGCACCAGCCGGAGTCTGATGGCCGGTCTGCCTGCGCGGATAACGAGGCACCGGAGGAAATTTTACCCGCGGGAAGCCGAGGCCCAGACCCCCACTCCGCGCCCCATTCCCGGCTTTGGCTCGGGCGCCACGTCGGGCGCGTGGGCCCTTCAGGAGAAGGAAAAAAAAAAGAAAGAGAAAGAAAAAGAAAGAGTTCCAATACAATGTTTGTTAACTAGGTTATCTAGGCCGTTGAAGATTTTAATGTGGAATTTTATCGCTTTACCACGCTCTACCGTCCTTGTGAATATTGTAATATTGCATTTTTTACAAGTTACTCTTCTGTTAATGTTCCAGCTAGTAACTTTTATAATCCTCCTCAATGAAATTTTTTTGTATTCTTCCGCACCGTTAACCTCAATGGCGGCACCTCAGCCCCTGGCAGGAGGCGCCGAGATGGAATGGAGGCCTCTTTCATCAGGAATCATCATCATCATAATAATAAAAACACGCGCGCGCGCCCGCCCGCCCGCGCCCACTGCTCCCTCGGCCTCTTCCCCCCTCCCAAGGGGGAAAAAGCCAAGGGGAGGGGCGGGCGGGGGAGGGATGAGAGCGCGCGCCCTTCTTCTTCCCCAGGGGGGACTCCTAGGAAAGGTCGCGCGCCCTCTTCCAAAGCGAGTGCGGGCAAGCGCGTGCGTCTCTGGGGCCGCCGCGCGCGCTCGCTGCTCCTCGAGGCCACTTATTCGGGGAGGAAAGGGAGCTGTCACAGAGCTGAGCGCGAGGCCTGCGAGGCAAGACTCCTTGGGGTTGGGCATGAATGACAAGACAAGAAGAAAAAAAGAAGAGAAATTTATTTATTAATCGTGTCAGGAGCGAACCAAAACAGTTGTATTGCGTTAAAAACAAACAAACAAACAAAACAAAGTTTGCAGACTTGGTATTCTATTAAATGTCCTTTGACCAGTAGCAGGCCACTTGGAGTGCCTCTGGTGTTGCTGCAAGAAGGTCCTCCATTGTGCATGTGGCAGGGCTCAGGTTGTATTGCAGCAGAAGGTCTGTAGTTTGCTCTTCTCCACAATGGCATGTGGTGGATTCCACTTTGTAGCCCCATTTCTTAAGATTGGCTCTGCATCTCGTGGTGCCAGAATGCAGTCTGTTCAGTGCCTTCCAAATCACCCAGTTTTCTGTGTGCCCAGGAGGGAGTCTCTCATTTGGTATCAGCCATTGATTGAGGTTATGATCCTGCCACTTTTGGACTCTCACTTGCTGAGGTGTTCCAGCAAGTGTCTCTGTAGATCTATTTCTTGATTTAAGTCGTTGGCATGCTGGCTGATACCTAAACAGAGGATGAGCTGGAGATGTCACTGCCTTGGTCCTTTCACTATTGGTTGCTATTCCCCCGGAGGATGTCAGGTGGTGCAATACTGGCTAAGCAGTGTAGTTTTTCCAGTGGTGTAGGGAGCAGACACCCCATGATAATGCGGCATGTCTCATTAAGAGCCACATCCACTGTTTTAGCGTGGTGAGATGTGTTCCACACTGGGCATGTGTACTCAGCAGCAGAGTAGCATAGTGCAAGGGCAAATGTCTTCACTGTATCTGGTTTTGATCCCCAGGTTGTGCCAGTCAGTTTTCGTATGATCAGAGGCGGCCCTAGGTAATTTTCAATGGTAAACAAACAGAATTTTGCCCCCCCCCCCCCAACCAATCACTGATATATATTTTCTGTTCATCATGGGAGTTCTGTGTGCCGTATTTGGTTCAAATCCATCATTGGTGACTGGACTGACCTTGAAGGAGCTGGGGGTAGTGACGGCCGACAGGGAGCTCTGGCGTGGGCTGGTCCATGAGGTCACGAAGAGTCGGAGACGATTGAACAAATGAACAACAACAACCATCATTGGTGGAGTTCAGAATGCTCTTTGATTGTAGGCGAACTATACATCCCAGTAACTACAACTCGCATGTGTCAAGGTCTATTTTCCCCCAAGAGTGCCTTAAGAGTGCCCCTGGGCAAAATCAACTATACTGCAAATGCTTACTTTGTGTAATGGGTTGAGCCGCCCCTGCTTATGATATTGGCTGCGAAAGGCGGTATACAAATACAGCAAATAAATAAATAAATATTGTTTCTAGTGCCCACTTTTTGCTTGATATTCAGGCAGTGCTCCTTGTAGGTAAGAGCACTGTCCAGGGTCACTCCCAGGTATTTGGGTGCGTTGCAATGCTCCAGTGGGATTCCTTCCCAGGTAATCCTCAGAGCTTAGGATGCTTGTCTGTTCTTAAGGTTAAAAGTATATGTCTCTGTTTTAGATGGATTCTGAATCAGCTGGTTTTCCCTGTAATAGGCAGTAAGAACACCTAGAGAAATGAAACACTTGGCTAAGCCGGCTTTTGCAGGCTTTGGACACCTGCATTCAAGTTATGCCATCGGACATTTGGGCAACTAAAATGATCAAACGTCTGGAGAACAAGCCTCATGAGGAGTGGCTTAAAAACCTGGGTATGTTTAGGCTGAAGAAGAGAAGACTGAGAGGAGACATGATAGCAATGTATAAATACGTGAGAGGAAGTCATAGGGAGGAGGGAGCAAGCTTGTTTTCTGCTGCCCTGGAGGCTAGGACATGGAACAATGGCTTCAAACTACAAGAAAGGAGATTCCATCTGAACATGAGGAAGAACTTTCTGACTGTGAGAGCTGTTCAGCAGTGGAACTCTCTGTTCCGGAGTGTGGTGGAGGCTCCTTTTTGGAGGCTTTTAAACAGAGGCTGGATGGCCATCTGTCAGGGGTGCTTTGAATGCAATTTTCCTGCTTCTTGTCAGAATGGGTTTGGACTGGATGGCCCATGAGGTCTCTTCCAACTCTATGATTCTATGATTCTATGACATGCCTTGCTCCCCATCGAGTGGCAACCAGTCCATCCATTGGTTAACAATAGAAAAGGAAAGGCAGACGGCCTTCGTTTGCCTTTACATTGCTTCAGCCTGTCTCAAGAGCTTGGGCCTGTGGACCCTTTTGATCTAAGGCAGGCTTTCTCAACCTGCGCCCCTCCAACTCCCAAAATCCCTGGCCATTGAACAAGCTGGCTAAGACTTCTGGGAGTTGGAGGTCCAAACTATTGGAAGAGCCAAGAATCTCCTGAGCCTTTTGGGAGCGTGACCCTTTGGGATATTAATTGGTATTTGCACTATTTGGAATAATCATAACTCTTTTGGAAAGACATGACCTTGTTAGAGATTGTAACCTTTTTTGTAATGTATAATCTTCCTGAGAACAGTTAATAACTCTCTTGAGTCAATCTTCTCCTTAGTGGTAAATAATATCCACTACTATTCATGCAAAGTAATTCAGGTTTCTCAGCTGTTAGACTGATATACCTGGTTATATTTCTGAAATGTTAGGAACAAAGATACAGTAATGCACAAAATATATAGCATATCTTCAGAAGTGTTATTTCAGTTGGCCAACAAAATCATCTATTTTCCCATAAGATTTGAGACCAGAAACCTATCAGCAGCCAATGGAGCTGCTTTAGTAGGGGCATTGTGTGCTCCCTATAGTTAGTAGCCTGGAGTTGCAGTTGATTCCAAGAATTGCCAGAAAACATTCTGGTAGAACTAAATTGTTATTTGGGTACTTATTATTTCCCCTTTCCTCAAACCATAGCAACAAATACTGCAACCTGTAGCAATCTTTCAACATATTTGACCCATCTGGAGGAGCCCTGAGGTTAAGGAATCAGAGCAGACTGAACTCCTTGGCTTTTATATTAACTGATTTTTCTATCTTTATTTTTTCTGTGTATTTTGTTTGTCACCTTGACTTTCCCCAGAAAGGATCCTTATAATTATCAAAGTGAAAATATTACAAAATATAATCTCTCAGTCTTGCTGACAGTCACATTTGCATGAAATAAAGCATGTATTTTCTTTTCATTTGTTGCACATTGTCGATGAATCTCCCTTCAAGGCCAAGATTTTTTCATAATTCAGATTCCTATATTTTGTTTTTAGGAAAGAGAAACTTCTGAAATAGCTCATTAATTATGCCCGTGACTGCATTCTACAAAGATTTTTGCTATACACATGTAATACTTTCACATATCATGTGTGACATTTATTATTTATTTGTTTCGGACATTTGTATCCCGTCCTATCTTGATCTCCACAGAGGGACTCAGGGTGGCTAACAAACCGACACCCCGTGGTGCTCACAACCAAAAACATAAATATACAATTTAAATAACAATATAGCAACAAAACAGTATAAAACAGTATAAAAACAATCAAACAGTCAACAGTCACTGGTTTAAGTAATTTATTATTCCCTATCCACACTGTTTTTAAATTTAGGTTAGTTTTGTTTAACTTCCCCACTAGGAAATACCATGGAAATCATACACTGTTTATTTAGACATGCAGAGAAAATCAAAAGCAAGCAATGAAATAAGCAAGATACTGTTCCCAAAGCAGTGGTTCCCAACTTTTTTTGACCAGGGACGACTTTGATCAGAGACCACTTCACCAGGAACCACTTGACCAGGGACCACTCTCCAACATTAGTACCAAAAGGGTTTTGGTCAACTTTAGATTCAGTTTGGTTATTTGGGTTGCTAATTCAGAAAATTACATTGGATAGACCACATCAGCTCCAGTTTCTGATACAGAACATATGCCATCCAGAAGTCGTAATCTGCTTGCCCACAGAAAACCATATTTAATTATCTAGAGCTGTTGTGGTAGTAGTAATTTTTCGTGGGTAGACAGCCTCTCCCCTTCCAACATCCCCATTGTCTCGGCACTATAAGAGGGTTTTGTGAGACCAATCGCTCTTGGTGCCGCATTGTTTCAAGGCAACAATGTAGTAATGGTGAAGCCGTGGACGATATTTTCATTCTTGTGGACCACTGGTGGTCCATAGAGCACAGGTTGGGAACCACTGTCCTAGAAAAACACCAGTTCCATAACCCAAAGAACATCTTTACAGGATTTTATCCTGTCAAGAAGGTGTGAGAAGCACTCAACTTGTGCCGAAAAATGGATGTTTAAAGTAATGAAGCACAAGGATGGTTTGCAGATGGTCAAACCTCATCAAGTCTATGGGGATAACTGTTTTGAATAAAACATTTATATCTGATCTCCTTTGTAGTATTCTTATTTTATATTCTTGCAGACTTACTCTTATTATTTGTTAGAAGTACAGACCATCTTAAAAAAAATACTGGATCATATAACTATTCAGATTTTGGGTTGAAATAGGTGGGAAGCCATTCCTTCTGCAGCATGTCCTTGTTGATCCTGGAGGAGAAATTCTGGGGAAATTGTGCAATGGCAAAAAAGAGTTTGGATCCAAGCAGAAAGGCCCTTAATCTCAGACATTTGTTAAACCGTTAGCTGCAGGAAATTGCTGACTGGAAGGTTGGTAGTTTGATGCCATGAGTTGGAGTGAGCTCCTGATTGTTAGCTCTGCCAACCTAGCAGTTCGAAAGCATGCAATACAAGTAGATCAATAGGTACCGCCTTGGTGGGAAGGTAAAAGGGCACTCCATGCAGATATGCAGACACGCTGGCAACACAATTGGAGATGTCTATGGACAACAGGCTCCTCGGCTTGGAAAAATGGAACAAGAACAAGAGCACCTCTCCATGGCCAGAGTTGAGCATCGCCTCCAGGTGCTGGAGATGGAAAAAGGGGAAGGCCTTTACCTTTGTCTGTGTTGTATGTTGTTGTTCACTGTGTGTAAAAGGTATTGGATGTTTGCCTCATATGTGTATATTGTAATCCACTCTCTCTGGGGACATACAGCGGAATATAAATAAAGTGTAATATTATTTATACAGGGAAAACCCACTCCTTTTCTCATTTTATCATTGGTTATGAGTTCAAAAAAGTTGACTAAAGGGTATTGCGACCAGGGAGACACTAATTTGTATTAAAGGATACTGAGTATGCACTCTTTAACATGCTTTTTTAAACTGGAAAGTTTAGGAAAGATATGATCAGAGAACTCGGAGTCTTCCATTAAAAAGTAATGAGGGGAAACTGATTACTGAAGGGAATACAAGAATACATTCAAAATTCATTAGGTAAATACCTGCTATTGGACCAAAAAGGGTGTCTCTGCAACATTTTGGGGGGGGGGGGGGTTGGACAGAAAACAGAGTACAATTTCTGTTTGGTTGGGAAATAGAGTACAATTTTTGACTACATACTCTGTACTTATTTTCTGTGTAAAGTACGGAAGCCTTTGCCACAAAGGGCTTTAAAAAGGTCTCACAATCTATGCCAAGCGACACAGTTCCTGCTTGGAAAAGCATGCCCAGTTTCGCGTTTGCTTTTGATTGCTTTCATCAGGATTTCACCCAGATGGCCAGTGTCTTCTATTGTTTCGAGATAGTCCTTTTCTCCCAACTTGATGTGTCGATTTGTAATAATATTTCAGTACTGTATTAGTATGATATTATAGGTTTTCAGTTTGGCTGTTTTAATTTAATGTAATCTAGTTTGTCACTGTATACTTGACATTGTATACTTAGTGTTTTACAGTGGGATAATTTGATGTACAATGCTGTATTTTATTGCTTTATTTTAGGGCTCTCAACCAAATAAAGAACTTGCACTTGATTAATCATATGCTTTTCGCCAATTTATTGACCAATTAATCCATTACAATTAAATATTTCTGCACATAATGAAAGGCTCAATTTCTGAAATATTGGAACAAATGTGAGACTACTTGCAAAACTAAAAACTTTTGTTCAATATTTTCTTTTTGTGTGGGAGTTCCTCAAATGTTCCTCAAATGTTTTGTTTCATATCCCCCCACCTTTTTGGTCTCTCCCCAATAACCATTTATACATTGATGATCCCTAATTATATGTTTCTTTTCACTTCCATTCAATTCCAGTGTTCCAGCTGTGTGTCAAAATATTTCTGTTTGAACAACCAGATGATAGTTTTGGACTTAATATCAGTGCAAAGCCGATACAACAGACAGGAAGCCAGCAGCATCTTGTGTACTTCTCAAGAAGTATTAACTATTTTCAACGGGGAGCATTTAAAATTTATACAGATGTTTACTGTGTTGTTTTTCTTTAAAGCACAGCAAGACACCGTTTCAAATATCTTTTAATGCACATTTTTGCACAACTGTAAGCTTAGATAGAGGAGCATTTAACATTGATGCCTATGGGACGTGGTAGTACTGGGGGTTATACCACCAGCTGTAGAAAATCTTGCTGACTGGAAAATTGGCAATCCAAAGCTGTGAGTTGGGGTGAGCTCCCACCATTAGCTCTAGCTTCTGCCTAGCTAACAGTTCAAAAACAATAATGTGAGTAGAGCAATAGATACTTCTTTGGCAGCGAAGTAAAAGGTGCCCATGCAGACATGCTGACAATTCAATCAGGAAGGCACCCATGGACAATAGGTTCCTCAGCATGGAAAATGGGACAAGAGCACCTCCTCATGGCTGAAGTTGAGCACAGTCTCCAGATGCTGAAGATGGAAAGGGGGAAGTCTTGGCCTCTGTCTGTGTACTATCTGTCTTTGTTGTTAATTGTATAATGGTACTGAATGTTTGCCATATATGAATTCTGTAATCTGCTCTGAGTCCCCTTGGGGAGGTAGAGCAGAATATAAATAAAGATTGTTGTTGTTATTGTTGTTGTTGTTTGATATGCTTTAAAATAATATTTGTTTGTTTTAAAGGTAAGTGTTTATGCATTACACCACACTCGACATTCCCTGTCCCTTTGACGATCCTTTCAAATACATTAACACATAATTCTGCTTGTAGCAGTAGGACTAAATAATAACCCTGAAGCAGGGGTTTCCCCCTGACATTAAGTCTAGTCGTGTCGGACTCTGGGGAGTGGTGCCCATCTCCATTTCTAAGCCAAAGAGCCAGCATTGTCTCTAGACACTTCCTAGGTCATATGGCCAACATGACTGCATGGAGCGCTGTTACCTTCCTGCTGAATCAGTACCTATTGACCTATTCACATTTGCATGTTTTTGAACTGCTGGGTTGGCAGAACATTAAAACAGAACATCAAAATAATTTAAAATTCAAAATTTAAAATTAATTTAAACACTTAAAAGACTAAAAAGCACTCTCCTGGTTTGCGTTTAACTCATTTCTTCTTTGAAAGATTGCCTGAATAGAGAGGTTTTAGCCTGCTGCCAGAAGGACAGAAGGGAGAGGGCCATGTTGGCCTCTGTAGTCAGAGAGCTCCAGAGCGTAGAAGCAGCCACTGAGAAGGCCCTCTCCCACCTACTGTGTCTGCAATTATTGTGGAACTGAAAGAAAGGCCTCTCCTGAAGATCTCAGCCTGGACAGGATCATAGCGGAAATACAATCTGCCAAATAGCCTGTACTTGAGAGCAGATTGAAATGGATCTAGATCAGTGGTTCTCAACCTATGGGTCCCCAGGTGTTTTGGTCTACAACTCCCAGAAACCCCAGCCAATCTACCAGAATTGAAGGCCAAAATATCTGTGGACCTACAGGTTGAGAACCACTGATCTAGACAATCCATTTAATCTAGAAATCCCTGGAGTTGGGAGGCCACCATATGCTCCAGTACCTTGGTCAGAAATTGAAGCTTCGAGACTTGTTTATAGTTGTCAAGTCCAGGGAAGGTTTATTTAGCAGAGGTCTTTAGGGCTGGGCAACCACGGAAAAAATTGTTTCTAAACTTGATTCGTTTTTAGGGGGTTTTTGCGTTTCGTTTTTTAAAAGAATTCCGAAATTTTTCTTTAAAAAAGTTCGATATTTACGAAATTTCGGAAATTCCGAAACAATTTCGAAACAATAACGAATCGATTCGTTAATGGCGGACGCGATTGCGCAATACGCTAAAAAAACCCTCCAAATGGGACAGGGGGAACTTCTGAAGCTTCCCTCTCCCTCTGTTGTTGACTGTTGGTGTGATAATTTATTTTTTTATCACTGATAAAACAAACAACAACTATAAAACTTGCACCAGACATACGGAAATAATAACGAAATAATAACGAAACAATTTTGAAACAATTTCGAAACAATTACAAAACAATTATGAAACAATTACGAAATAAAATTTAAAAATTCGTTTTGATTTTAAGTTGCTCCTGAATGGTTTAATATCGCTTCATTATAAAAAAATAACGAATTAATAACGAATTACGAAATTAACGAACGAAACCGCCCAGCCCTACTTACCACAGCCTCCTATGAGTCAGGAAGGATAATGACCTAGAATACATGTGGTAGCTCTCGCCTCTCCAAGGATCTTGTCAACATTCTCAGACAGCACAAATTGAAAAGTATCTATCAACACTGGACAAGCAGGAGCCAAGGTTACACCCACAGGAACTGTATCAACAACATTATCCAAAGTGGAACAAATCTGAGCAACTTTATTTGCAAAGTACCATGCAAATTCTTTGCAGAGGGCTGTTGCATTTTCCCCTAGAGGGTTGGTTTGTACTAGTCCGCTGACTAGTTTGTAATACGTAGTAACCCTGTGAGGTAGTCTAGGCTGGCAAACAGTGGTTTTTTGGTGAGCTGTGCAATTTGAAGGCAATAGCTGTGAACATATATGTAGAAAAGGACGAAACACAAGAAAGCAAGAAAATTTAATAGACAATTTTATTTATTTTCTTTATTTAAACAGTTACATATTTGTTTATTTATTTATTTGAAATTTTCTATTCTGCCCTCTCTTGTGAGGGTGTCCTCAATGTGGCATACATTCAACACAATGTAAACAGCTTAAAACATTTTGAGATAAAATTATAATAATTAGATAGAAACATATTAAATTACCAGATTCAAACAGCTGAAAAGGCTATAGCTTTTAAAACCCTGTTCATGTGCACTTTCAAAAGTGGCAAGTCCTAATGATTTTCATAATAAGCCATGTTTAACTTGATGCCTAAAACAGATCAATATGGGCACCAGCAAGAACTCCAAGGAGAGGACATTCTATAGGTGGGGTGTCACAGCCTTGAAGGCCACAGGTCCCTGTATGGCATATCGTTCACAGTTTCTGGGCAAGTATATATCAGAAAACATTATTTGAACACCATTACTAGTACCTTGAAAGCAGACTTTGGTACTGATAGGAACTTTTTGCAAGTCCCATTTTAGGGTCAGGTCTCTCATAACAACACTCTCTGTTCACCAGGTGGCTTGTCATTTACCCCCCCCCCCCCCCTCCTGTTCCTCTCTCCACTATTTGGGCATTCACCCGTTTGGACCACATACCACAAGTCACACTGCTCAATTCCAGTAGAAATCTTCATTCCAGTCTTAATTCCTCTATCTCCTCTATCCATTTCTTTTGATTCATGTTAGTCCCTTCACAATGTTTCAAAAAACCTGTACCCCTGCTCCATTTAGTCCCAGTCTGTGTGTGTCTGTATGTATATGTGTAAGAGAAAATTAAAAAACAAGGACAGGAGGGGAGGGAAGGAGAGTTAATTTTTCCCTACCTGCACATGTTGGTTCCAATCTGGATCCTAGTGCAAACATAAGAGGGTAATTTGAATGGTATGTATGTATATGATATATCATGCAGTTTTCTAGTTTCAATATAAGGAACTCCATTTGCTTCCATTCATCCTTTTACCTCTTGTTTCTCCTTTTCTCTCTTTTCCATCACATTTTATTTATTTTTCCTCTATTTTCAAAAGGTAGACAGGTAGCTCTGAACATATTCTTTTATTTATCTGTGTTACCGTATAATTGAACTGTGGAAACCTGATCTTTGAATCCTAGAAGCAGATTTGGCCACCTTGTAAGAGAATTAAAGTTTGTTTGTTCAGGTGACTTATTGCCACGTTGAAAAGTTAAGTGCGCAACCTGCCCCTGACATTGCTGCTACCACCACTGATCTTTCTCTTTCCCCTTTGTATTTCCAAGGCTTTGTACTGTGAATACGGTTTAAATGACTCTGCACACTCCTTCATTATGGCCAAGACGCAAAGGAAATGCCTTAGGTCAGGCTCCACCTGGTCATAGCTGCATGGGTTTGCTCTGGAGGCTGCCGAATTAAAAGCACTTCCTTTTCCTTTGCAAACACAAACAGGCCAGTTCCTCTGTTCAGGTGATAAAGATCTGGTTCCTCATTTAAAGACCTTGTTAGCTGATAGTCATGAATAATGTGCTTGAGTCTCCGGGCTCAAAGGTTAATTTAATAAAAGGATCAGCTCACACATTCTGAGTAAAGATAGATAGATACATAGACAGATTCATTGTTCTTTAGCTCATCAGCCAATGCAGTTCACAGGTCTCCCTTTTACCTCATTTATTTACTAGATAAATAAATATGACACCTGAAATGTAAATATATATGGTAATGATGTAAAGCAATTCAAAAGACAATCGGATTTTTAAACCAACACATATAGGAGCATTAACAACATCAACAACAACAACAACATAGATTACCGGCAACATCATCAGTCTGGGGAGATTTATGCAAACTGCATATTCTGCTAAACCTGCTTCTTAAAAAGTGCACTTAAACAGTCTTCTGTTAGTCTGAAGTAATGGCAGCTAGATTGGAGATTTTATATGTACTGTTTGCATAATAACCTTCTGCTCTTGAACAGTATCCACCCAAACTAAGCAGGGCTCCTTTTTTGGGGGAGGCATCTTGTCTTAACGATGTTTTGAGGAGCAAAGTCTATCTGACTTCTGCTGCGTCACTGTATCTTTTGGCTCATACAATCAACTTTTTTCCTGACCCGGCCTCTTGGCTAACTTTGCTCTCATTTCTGACTCCAAGGTCCTAGTTTGCTGTAGACCTCGGCTTCTTAAACGGTGGGTTCCGGTCCCAAATGGGGTCCCTAAACTCAATGTTGGTGTTGTGAAAAATTTGACTACAGTAAAAGATTTCTCAGTGTTATCTAGTCACAATTTAACCGCCTCATCAAATGGGCTGCTTTTCCCTTTGAATGCCACTTGCTCTCCCCTTTCCTAGCAGAGGCCATTACATGACGCATGTGTACTTTTGGCTGGGCTTCATTGGGAAAGGCGAGAGCCAGAGGCATATGCCACTAGGAGGCTTCCCATTTTGCCTTCAGGAAAATGAGGGGAAGCCGGGTGGTGACGCTTTTCCCCATGTGATGGGATCCCAGGTAAATTGCATCATGCGGAGAGCGACGGGGGGGGGGGGGGGGGGGAGGGGGCTGGGACTCCATGGATTTGCCATGAAGTGTGGTGAATCCATGGACTTTTGTGGCGAGGTCATGCAATATTTGTAGTGAACTCTGCAGAAGATGCTTCAGCTATGCTTCATGAAAAGAAAAAAATTGTCAAAATTTATTATCAAAATAGAAAGTCAACTGGTGCCCTCTCCTTTTTGCCTTGTATTTTACTCGTGTTGTATTTTGAAATGGTTATATGACTAGTCAAATAAATAAATTATTATTATATATTATAGTTTGATTATTATACTTATTTTATATATATCTGCATACTTGGGGTCACAAAAAAGTTCTTGGGCCAAAAGCGATCCCAAGTGCAAAAGTCTAAGTAGTCTTGCTATAGGCCATTGCTTCTCAAACTGTAAGTCCTGACCACAAATTCAAAAAAAATTGGCACTAGTATAAGTTTCTGAATGCCACTTAGTGGCTGTTTTAGACATTTATACTAATCTGTTGTGCAGTGTTTATAATGGCTCTGCAGAAAATGCTTCAACTCTACCCCATAAAAAGAAAAATCAGCCTGTTTAGCAAGCCTTGCAAATGCTGATTTGTTAACACCATTAGCTGCTATGTACCTGAGCTTTATATTGAATGTAAATGGCATTTTGGGGGAGAATTGCAGCAGAGGCAAACACAACTGGGTGGGAAATTAGCTTGGTTATCAGACCAGTCCTCTTCATTTTTGCTGTTGTTATTAATAATGATTTCCCCCCTAGAAATACATTTGAAATATGGGTGACATATAGTTACAAAAAAGGACCATATTCAGAAAATCAAGCAATTTGTGATACTTTCCCCATCATGTTTGGAAAAGAATATAATTTTAGAACCTTAGACTCAGGGGAGTGGCGGCATATACGTTTAAATAATAAAAATAAATAAATAAATAAATAAATTTGCAAACGTGTAGAAACATTTGTTTTGTGATTGGCCATTGGAAGGTAGATATGGACTTCATGTATTGAGACATGCATTTTGGAGGAAATCCTACAATGAGAAGAAAAATGGTTGATTAGAGACTATGCAGTTCTCTTTGTGTCTACGTTGTCTCAGCCAAGTCACGAAAGGTTGCCACAGAGCTGATATGAATTTTACCCTGAACATAATCTAGAAAATATTCATCCTCAAATGTTCACATCTAATATTTTTGAAATATTTTCTTGACTAGCTCTATGTTTTCCAGATCTAATTATTACTATTTCTTGATACCTGGTGTTACTCGATTTTAATGTTTGGTGAGCTATTCCTTTAAAAAATATATCAGATATCTGGCATCATTTGAGATGTCATATGTGATAAGTATCAAACTCAAACCAACCAAGAAATACCTACATAACAGAAGGCGGTGTCAGGAGAAACTGAGAAACTGCAAGTCGCTTCTGGTGTGAGAGAAATGCTGTCTGCAAGGATGTTGCCCAGGGGATTCCTGGATATTTTACCATCCTGTGGGAGGCTTCTCTCATGTCCCCACATGAGAAGCTGGAGCTGAAGACTGGAGCTCACCCCACTCCCTGGATTCGAACCATGACTTTTCGGTCAGCAGTCTTGCCAGCACAAGGGTTTAACTCATTACGCCACCAGGGGCTCCAACAGAAGGAGTGAAATTATAACTTTTGAAATAAGAATATTAATTTGAATGGCAAATTTCATGTTCAAAATGTAAATGATGGGATTGGATATATTGAATTCTGAATGATTGCAAGATCAAACCCTGCTCATGGCAACCTGCAGTGATTTCAGGGATACTGTCCTGTCTTTGCTCCAAAAACAGAATTCAGCTTGAATTAGCCTTAGGGACATGACTGCAAATATAATTTTCTGGTACCTAACTGGATGTTATCCAGTCATGGACCTCACATCTGGGAAACATACACAGAATTGGAACATTTCAAATTCAATAGAATTTCAAAGCTAGATAAATATTTGTTTCAGTCTCAATTAGATAACAATGTGGATATCTAAGATCTTACAGATGGTTCGTATTTGAGTCCAGATGCAGTACAATGCGTAAAGTAATGCTTTACCTTCATGCTCCCTTCCACAGCTAGCCCCAGCCCTGGTGGGATAGTCCTGAAGAAGTCTTCAAAATATGTAGCAGGAGGGATGACAGGAAAATATTTTTTTCGATTAAAGCATTTTAGAAATAGCAATATACATTTGTCCCCTTGGGTTTCCACAGTTGATCGGGGATTGTATCCCTTATCTCCATGGTGTAGCAGTTTGAGTGTTGGACAGGACTCTGGAGACCAGGTCTGAATTTTCATCTTACCACAGAAAACCATTGAGTGACCTTGAGCAAGTCACATTCTTTCGGGCTCAGAGGAAGGCAAAGACAAACCACTTCTAAACAAATTTTGCCAGGAAACCATTGTGATAGGTGTGCCTAGCGGGTTGCCATGAGTTGCAAATGACTTGAAGGCAAAGCCAACAGCAATAACTTAAGCTGCTGTCTCTAAAATCAGTGGTGACAATCTGCCTGCCACTCTCCATAAATCCCTTCTTCTTCCCTGAGACTAGTATCTTAAATAGTATCTTAACTATCAACAACTTTTATTTACTTATTTTTTTTAAAAAATAAATGGTTCAATTTCTAATCTTTAATATTATATAATTAACTTTCAAACCTTAGCTCTAGTTATACTTCAGAAGTATTAAATAGCATTTTGTGTGGTTGCAGGCTACTTGCAGAGAACTTAATATTGTGTTGTCGAAGGCTTTCATGGCCAGAATCACTAGGTTGCTGTGAGTTTTCTAGGCTGTAAGGCCATGTTCCAGAAGCATTCTCTCCTGACATTTCACCCACATCTATGACAGGCATCCTCAGAGGTTGTGAGGTCTGTTGGAAACTAGGCAAGTGAGGTTTGTATATCTGTGGAATGTCCAGGGTGGAAAAAGAACCCTTGTCTACTTGAAGCAAGTGTGAATGTTGCAATTGGCCACCTTGATTAGGATTGAATGACCTTTCTCCCACCCTGGACAGTCCACATTAATAAAGACGTTGAATAGAACTGGGTCCATGAATTAAAAATGAAATAACTGATCTGTTTTCTAATTTGTGTCTTGCTAAAGAGTTTGGGCAGAAATTGGGAATATAATACAACAGGCATATTCTAGCATGTGTGGTTCTAGACTCAAATCTATGAGATGTTTCACATATATATGGTCACTAACTCAGTCATTCACGTTATTTCTCTATGTGTTTGTGATTTTGATCTATTGCAGATTTGTCTCCACAGTTAAGAAATTCACTGTTGACCCAAACTCCCATTCATTTCAGTGTAGCCCACTGAGAAGATTGTCCTGCAGGATTTTACCTTCAGACTCTTATTCTATCTAATAATCTGGATTTGAGTAGTTTCCTAGCCAACTAAATCGATGGATCAGATTATCTTGTTCTTTTCAACTGGAATCTTGTTCTTTAAATTCTGTGCTTCATTTCCTTGTCCAGTTGAGTTTGTAATGGCTTAACTAATGGTGCTTCCAGTTGCAACTGTTCCTACTCCAAGAGTTACTGATCTGTGATATAAACCATGTTGATTCTGCTCCTCCTGGCAGAAACTCACAATACCATGTGAGGTCCCTAGGAGTTCTTATCCAAGCACTACTTGGGTCAGAGCCAGAGTTATCCAGTGATTTTAGAGGCTGGATGATGCATGTACTTGCACAGTTTCATTACATTCGTACCACTCGTACAGTTATGGTGGATCAGCTGATAATTAAATCTACATAAATCAGTATCATGTGTCCTCCTTTAAACAAACCTCTTAACTGTTGGACCTCAACCACATCCGGCACAAATTTATAATCCTCATCAAGGACTTAGGGCACTTCCAGACAGCACGGAAATGCAGGTTTTAAATAGAGGACAACACCCCCCCCCCCACAAGAACATATCCCTACATTTCTCCCCCTGCCATCCTCACAGTCTTCCACTGTATCAGAAAAAGATGGAGGATGGGTGGGGGACATCCATTGGAAGGTTTTTTAAATAAAATAATCAGTCTATTATGTGCTAGATCATATATGCGCACATGCAAATATCTTAATCTAAACATAAGCAGAATCACATGTTCACATATAAGGCTCAGCACATAATGGAGTGATTAAAAAAATCTTCTGCCAGATTTCTTTCTTCTCCCAATTATTTATTGAAGCTTTATGATTATAAAGTTTATAATAAAGAGTTTCAGAGAGTCCTAATTGCTCTCAGTTCGTGCTTCCTTTAAATCAGCTGTACGTCCGTTTGACAACCCAATCAGCTGATCAGTTGTTAAGGGGCTTTTAAAAGCAGACATGCACTGGAGCCGTCTACACAGGGGCGGGGGGTGGAAATAATGGTTTTTTTGCGAGTGCAGGGGTATACAGTGATGCGAATATGTTCATTTTCTGGCCGGAATCAGGATAAAAGGGGACCTTTTACTCTGTTTTTCGTCTGTTGTAGCAAATCAGTGAGGACTTACCCCTACTGTCATGTAGGTACCCCCTTAACCTGGTAGCATCCATGTTTAGGTGCTGTGAGGATGGGCCCTTATATAGGCAGATGAGTTAGCTGGTAGGGAAAAACCCTTCTCCCATTGGCCTCTTTGTCTGCCAATTCCAGACAGCAAACAATCAGGGCCAGCTAACATCTCTCAACAAAGGATTCCCCCAGGAAGGAAGCAGCCAGGCTTTGAAGCTGCAAGGCTATTCAGTGCTAATCAAGGTGGCCAATTGCAACATTCACACTTGCCTTGAACAGACAAGAGTTCTTTCTCCCACCCTGGACATTCCACAGATACATAAATCCTATTTTCCTAGTTTTCAACAGACCTCACAACTTCTGAAGATGCCTGCCCTAGATGTGGGCAAAACATCAGGAGAGAATGCTTCTGGAACATGGCCATACAGCTTAGAAAACTCACAACAGCCCAACGATTCCAGCCACGAAAGCCTTCAACAACCTTTTATAACGTTTAAAGCTTGACTCTACTCCTGTATTGCTTAAGCTCTGGTGCTGACATTAGAAGTATCTCATCTGCGGAATGGCTGCTTTTACTGTTGTTGCTTCTTTCCCTTTTTGGAATGCTTTTTCCCTTTTGGAAATTACTGACCGCATCATTGGACCTCTCTATGGTATTGGCCAAGTGCAATCCTGTGAATCATCAATAACAACAAATTAGAACTTGATAAACATATCCCTTCCAGATAAGAGCGGTGATTGCAATTTAACAAGCAGATGAACTAAAAAGAATGAATGATGCAGAATATTCTTTACTTTGGGAGATTTTCTTTGGTGTTTGCCAGTCATACTGGCAGATAATCTTGAGATAGTGTAGTTTCCTGGTGGCCTTCTTTGGCTAAGATTTTATTGGAGATTTAAAGATGGGCTCAAAGCCAACTGTGGCATAGACACCGAGAACCAGTAAGCCCTGGCCCTTGAGCTCTCTAGTTGGAGGTCAGCTGTGACCAGCAGTGCTGTAGAATTTCAAGAGGCATGAATGGAGGGCGAAAGAGAGAAATGTGCCAAGAGGAAGGTGCATCAAGCCAACCCTGAGCAGGACCGCCTTCCACCTGGAAACCGATGCCCTCACTGCGGGAGAACATGCGGGTCAAGAATAGGGCTCCACAGTCACCTATGTACCTACTGCCAGGACATCGCACTTGGAGGACAATCTTAGTTGGACAATGAAGGATCACCTAAGTAAGCAAGTCATTGGAGTGAACGTGGGCTCCCTCTGGAAAAAAATCTTGGCATATTCCTCATCTTGCCTTTGGTTGAGCAGTGTCTATGAATATGCAGCATAACATTCTGCACAGAAGCAATGCCACTGAATGATGGAAGCTCCATGAGCATCATTGTTTTCTCCCCCCACATGGCTCCCACCCCAAATTTTATTTATACATACACATATAGTACATCATGAAAGAGTTAAATGCTTCTTCATAGCTGCTTCCCTAGCCAGCTTTGTGTATTTAAAGTGAATAAAGGTTTAATTACTAAATGATGACAGTGTCATATGGTTTTGGTGATGGTGCGTAGCATCCGTTGCATGCAGAAGAGGGGAGGCTGTGAGTAGCAGTGGAGAAGCTTAAAATGCCAGAGACTGTAAAACATCTGTAATTTGCAATTCACTGGTGTTCACTGATTGCTCATGGATTAAAGATTAAAATCTATTCTCTGGCAGATGGATGGAAGAGAGGAGATTCTTACGAGCACATTTTGCATCTGTATTTCATTCTGCTCTCTTTGCAAGAATTGTGGATGAGGAGGAAATAAAGCCAGAGGAGGGGCTGGCAAGCATCAGGGAAATGACACAGGCTGGGCAGATCTTGCCAAGCTTTTTGTCTTGGTGGAGAGAAAGCTCACCCGTATGGAAGGCTCTGGGTGACTCACCCAAGGTGTGCTGGGAGACCCCCTTGGAGAACACAAATGGGGAATGCTTCCTATGTCAAAGGCAAAGAGGACATGAGGGCTTCCATATTTTTAAAAAGGTTTTACAGAGAAAGACAACAGATGCCGAATGGCTACCCATCTCTAATTGCAGAGCATCATACTCATAAAAGCCAGACTTGGGAGGAACCCTGAGGGGAAGCCATGCAGACATGTGTGGAATATTTTGTGACAAATGAGTTACAGCCAGAGTGGAATGAATGGGGCTGGGATTGGTCATTATTGGGGGAGAGATGTGGATGCCAAGAGTGTTGGGATGTGATTGGCACATGTAAGAACGGAAACATTTCAAATATTATTCTTTTAAGAACCCTGGTTCTTAGACATCCAAAACAGAATAAAATTTCTGGGAAGATAATTTAATGCTCCCAAAGGCAGTTTCTGAGAGAACCACACCAAATTCACCAGTCAGCACAAGTTTTTTTTTCCATGTCAGGAGTGACTTGAGAAACTGCAAGTCACTTCTGGTGTGAGAGAATTGGTAGTAGAAGGAAGGACCCTTGCTCAAATGGCTCTGCCATCCCCCATTGTGTCCTCAGTCTCAACCAGATGGCTGTTTGCCAGTACCTTTACTAAGCACTGCTTTTTGCTCTTGCTACATCCCCAAGAGGCCCATAGACTTAATACTTTATAGTATGACTTGCAGGTATTTTCACACTCCCTCCTCACCCAAAGGAAAGTCTGCACTACAAAACCACATTGAAACAAACAAACAAACAAACAAAAGTGCATGCAGAGGAAAATCAAAATACTTTCCCCCTAAAACTGAAACTTTAATGACAAGGTGTACTTTGCATTAAATGGCACCTTACATTCGATGAAATACAGTATATTTAAAAACAATATAAATTATGCATCAAATCTGACACAGATCCCTTGTCCCATAAGTTTGATGTCTCCAATGAGGTGTCAGTGCAGGACTTGATTGCAAGACTTCACTGCTTGCGCTGCTTGGTACGTCTGCAACATACTGTGCAACCTAAAAGCAATAATTTTAAAAAAATACAAAGTGGAAGCAAACACAATATAGAAATTACACGAAAGAATTTACCCATGTGCTCTCGCCCAAATACACAACGGCAAGGGCAGCTTCCTTTCAGCTCCCCCTCTTTTTCTGAACTCAACCAACAATTGCAGACTTTTCCTTAGGGTTTGCCCACCCATTAGGCTAAACCAATGGTTCTTAACGTGTGGGCTGCAAACCACCAGTGGGCCATGAGGATGAAAATCTGGTCCCTGAGTCTCCTTCCTCTTTATTTTATTTTATTTTTGCTCCTTTCGTGCTGCCTGCCACTTCTTCCTTATCGCTGACCATGGCATATGTTCTGTATCAGAAACTAGAACTAATGTGGTCTATTCAATGCAATTTTCTGAATCAGCACCCCAAACCAAATCTAAATTTGACCAAAAACTGATTCATAACCCTTTTGGTACTAATTTAGGAGACTGCCCCCTCTTCAAAGTGGTCCCTGGTCAAGTGATCCTTAGTCAAAAAAAGGTTGGGAACCACTGGGCTAAACCAGTATTCATAAAGGTTGTATTAACTTACTAAGGCCCCATGTACACTGCCATATAATCCAGTTTCTGAATATAGATTATGTGTTTTGAACTGGATTATATAACAGTATAGACTCATATAATCTAGTTCAAAGCAGATATTGTGAATTCAGAAACTGGATTACATGGCAGCGTAGATCCAGCCTGAGTTTCCTGATTAATGCTGAAGTTAACCCTATACATTGATACATTAATTAATTTGTTTTCAAGTCACTAGAAATTGTTGGAGAGGAGTTAAGATTCCTTCAAACAGTGGAACCCAAAGAGAAGGATTATGATTGAAATACTCTTCCTTGGTAGATTGTCATTTGCCTGCTGAACATGCAAGATGAACATGCATGTGTGTAAGAAGGGATGGAGCAAAGGAGAGAGAAAGAGGAAGGAATTGTTTAAGGCAGGTCTGCCCTTTGAGAATGGAGCCCTGCAAGGCTCCCCACCCCATGTAGAAGATAAGATTTTTCATGGATGGAAATGTGGGGCCCACTAAAATTATCTCTATATGTTGGCGTTATTCTGACTTATCATGTTTATTATTGTGCAATATGTAATATAGTATATTATTATGTGGGGTAAATCACATGCTACTTTGGGGCATTTATTATTACTCACACAGTGCAGGGTGCTTGGATAACTTTTTGGTGTCTCTCTTTCTGTCTCCAACCTCTTTTCAGATTTTAGCCCCTTTAATAGGTAATGTGTTTTGGTTAGAACGATTATGTTCATTTTTGTTAGCTACCAAAGCCTGGCTACCAGATTAAATGTTTTAGCAATTATGTATATCGGTTCCTGCCCACCCCCTTTTCGAAGCATAGCACGTGTATTGTGTGCAACACAAATAGACAACAAAATTAATGACTGCATACATCACTTTATTTCATTAATTTTTCTCTACAGTACAAGAGATTTAAAGAATATTAAAGCAAGATGCTTGCAGAAAACAGTGGACTTGTATTGTTGAAGGCTTTCATGGCTGGAATCATTGGGTTGTAGGTTTTTTCGTCCTGTATGGCCATGTTCTAGAGGCATTCTCTCCTGACATTTCGCCTGCATCTATGGCAAGCATCCTCAGAGGTAGTGAGTACTATCCTCACTACCTCTGAGGATGCGTGCTATAGATGCAGGCGAAATGTCAGGAGAGAATGCCTCTAGAACATGGCCATATAGCCCGGAAAAACCTACAACAACCCAACAGTGGACTTGTTTTATTCCTGATCTTTTCAACTGGAGATCACTGACTGAGTTTAGGATTTTTGCCTTCTGCAGGTACTGGGCCAGAGGATAAAAGGATTTTATGCCAGGAGAGTGTAAGCTAAACCAAATGGGTCAGGACAGAGAAACACTCAACAGGTTAAAGACAAGCCACAGACAAGCTGGTGGGACACCCCCCCCCCCCCCACCCAGAAAGAGACATCATTTACAAAGGAAATGTTAAAGAAATGATAATGATTTTTGTATTAGCTCAACTGTCTAGTTTAGCATTTGATAAAAATAGGAACTTCTGCAGAAAAAGGCACAAGGCTCCTAAAACAAAAGATGATGATCTTGGGTAATCAAGAGATGGTTTGTCAACCATTACGCAAAGTAAGCATTCGCAGTATAGTTGGTTTTGCCCAGGGGCACTCTTGAGGCGTTCTTGGGGGAAAATAGACCTTGATATATGCGAGTTGTAGTTACTGGGATGTATAGTTCACCTACAATCAAAGAGCATTCTGAACTCCCCCAATGATGGAATTGAACCAAATATGGCAGACAGAACTCCCACGACGAACAGAAAATATATATCAGTGATTGGTTGGGGGAGGGGGGCAAAATACTGTTTGCTTACTGTTGAAAATTACCTAGGGCCACCTCTATTTGTCAATACAAAGTTTCACAAATGTACATACTCTAAACTTCTTTTTCCACGGTCAGCAATCTCTCAGCCTCAAGTGGACCATTTAGCTAGACAAACAATTTCAAGCTTATCTGAGCTGACACTGGAAACTACCCATCTCTTCATGTATGTAAACAATGGATCTGGATGGTTGTCTGACTTGGGAAACAGCCAGAGGTATTTGCCCAACTTTCTCATGGAAATACCTCAGCAGGGTTATGGAAAGATGACTGTCTTTGGGCTACATCTTGTTACACTTTATAAAGAAGTTTATACATTGATTTAAAAGAAATCGATACAGTACTCAGAAAGATAAAGTTACACAGAAAGTAAAAGAATGCAGATACAATTTATTAAAAGATGAAAAATGATAAAGTCTTGTGTGTGTGTGTAAAGGTTCTGCTAGTCCACTCCCGATCTTGGATATTTCAAACAGGCAAACGTTTAAAAAGATTTAAAAATAATCTATACCACAATTATACAACTCAAATTTGTATATCACAACTTTTTATTTGAGAAGGAGCAAAAGTTGTGCAGAATGTTCTCAGAGCATTTCTAATTAAAATGGTCCATTCTTGATTTCCTGATTGATTCTTGTAATCAGCAATTTATTGCTGTACTTGCAGTGGATCAATGTCTTCCAGCTGAAATAAACATATTATTCCTTACTACTCTTTAACGCTACTCTTTATTAATCTTTAACAAACACGGAATGTGAAAGGTAACTGATCAATGTACATGTTACTGACGATGAGCCAGGGCACAAAGAAGAAATGCAGATTATTTATTGAACAAGTGTAAAATGCAATCCCATGTTTTAAGAACATTTAAGTCAACCTGAAATTTTCAAGATTTTTTTTTACATTCCATAACTCAAATAATATCATATACTTTATAGACCATATAGGAAAGAATTCAGATTGAGGGATGATATTGTCAAAGGCTTTCATGTCCGAAATCACTGGGTTGTTGTAGGTTTTTTCGGGCTATATGGCCATGTACTAGAGGCATTCTCTCCTGACGTTTCACCTGCATCTATGGCAAGCATCCTCAGAGGTTGTGACCTCACTACCACTGAGGATGCTTGCCGTCGATGCAGGCAAAAGTCAGGAGAGAATGCCTCTAGAACATGGCCATATAGTCCAAAAAAAAAACCTACCACATCCCACTGAGGAATGATAGCTTTTAAAGGACAAGAAGAATAATTTTGAAGGCACCAGTAACAAAATTTATCACAAGAGTGATAAATTGTGAAAATATTTATGTCATTTCCTGTAAATTCCAGTTTTTTTAGACAGCATACATTTAAAATATTTAGTCAATTAATTATAATTCAACCATTGCAATTATGAATACTTACTGCAATGATAGCAGCCAATTTTTAAAATTTAACTTTTATCCAATTTTATTTTCAAACTTTATATCTCAAGCCTTGATTGTTGTCATAATAGGTATGATGAAAATCGCCCTCCTTTCTCTTGCTCTAGCAGTATATTTGAAAAGGATGTGGCTGCTTTCCCCAGCCAGCCTTTATCTCTGTTAAACAAATCCATTGTCTTTATATGATGATGTAAACCTCACAGGCAAACAATACAAGTAGAAATAATGTTTGCAAGCATCAATCATTTTTATATCTTCAGCTAATCAGACTTCATCCCTTTAATGCCCATCCAGAGCTCTTTCTCCCCCCTCCCTCATTCTGTTGATCTCAATGAGAATTTCTCAAGTGTGTAAAACATTAAAAGAAAAATGGATAATAAAACTGCAGATGGACAGCCGGATCCTGATCAGGGCTGAGCTACTGCAGTTCTTGCTGACTGTGTTTCTCTCTCTCTGATTCTCCCTCCTCCCCCCACTCTGTCTAATGTGTCCAGAATCAGGACAAGCAGTATGAGAGAAAAGATGCCAATCTCAGAGGCCAACAGGGTTGGAAATAGGGGGTGAAAAGGGGCACAATGACCAACTGTTTGGTTCAACTGTCAGGATACCTCAGGGTAGCCTTCTTGTGTAGTTAACCCAGCATTTGTACCACAATTGTCAGTCTATTTTGTCCATGTCTCCCATGTCACAAATTCAATTCTCTGTTAAGTGCACTTCTTGATCACAAAGAAAGTGTGGTGAGACCAAAGCAGCCTTGGGAAGCAGTAGCAGCTCTGGGTTGCTGAAGGCTCTCATGGCCATAATCATTGGTTTGCTCTGAGTTTTTCGAGCTGTATGGCCATGTTCCAGTAGTATTCTTTCCTGACGTTTCACCTGCATCTGTGGCCAGCATCGTCAGAGGTCTGTTGAAGATGAGGCAAGTGGAGTGTACATATTAGGCATGGTTAGGTCCAGTCAGAATCTTTGTAATTCGGAATAAATTCGGTAAAAATGTCTTTTTGAAGCAATTTTGAACTTTTTAAGGAAACCGGAAGTCCCTTTGCCCTTCCGAAGCTATTCTCTACATTTTTCTTCCAACTCAGGAAGTGAGTCAGAAATTATTCTGGTCCCTAGCCTCAGCTCAAGCCAGAGAAGCCAGTTTTAAACTGGGGAAGGTTGAATTTGCTCCCTTTGCTTTCCCCGCTTCTGCCTCAAGCCGGAGAAGCCACTTTTAAACCAAGGAAGGCTGAATTTGCTCCTTTTGCTTTCCCCGCTTCTGCCTCAAGCCAGAGAAGCCAGTTTTAAACTGGAGAAGGAAGGAATTTCCTCCGCTTGCTTTTCCTTGCTACTAGAGTAAAACAACTACTTTCAAAGTAAAGACCACCCAATGAAAGAGGAAATAACACTTTCAAACCATTAAAAAAAAGGATTTGGAACTCTCAAAAGTTCTGAAAAGTTTTGAATATGTTTTTCTGTGAAAATTGGAATTGACTTTAGAATTGAACCACCGGCACCCCCTACATCTGAAATGGGTTTTGAACCAATTTTTTTTTATCAAGCAAGCCTAGTATATATATCTGTGCAGTGGTTCTCAACCTGGGGTCCCCAGATGTTTTTGGCCTACAACTCCCAGAAATCCTAACAGCTGATAAACTGGCTGAGATTTCTGGGAGTTGTAGGCCAAAAACATCTGGGGACCTCAGTGTTGGGGTTCAGTCTGATCCTGATCTGTGTGAACCGGATTCTCTGATAGTTTTTCCAACTGAGCAAGCTCTCCCTGACCCTGACAGTGTGGAATCTGTTGTTGATGCAGAGGTCAGTGGGGATGAAAATGAAACTCAGCAGCTGGAGGAAAATGTTTTGGAAGTTAGCCGTGATATCTCTCCACCTGGGGTTTTTAATGAGGACCAAAGAGAACAGATGGTTAGAGACAGAAATATTTCCCAGTTTCTACGAAGGTCACAGCATTTTCAGGAGAGACTGGCCCAGACGTCAAAGTCAAGGGGCGTTTCAAAGAATAGCTTCTTTGGTTTAAGAGGCCTCCTGCCGGGTGCCTCTTTAGATCAAGCAACGTTTGGGACTGTGGCTGTGCCTTGGCAGAATTCCTGTGTTTCATGGCCGGTAATCCCAGAGGCTTAGTTATCAAGTTCATGGTTAGTAAAAGGCTAACAGATTCCTGGTTCTTGTTTTGTGGCTTTTGAAATTTTGCTCAAGTTCAGAGATTCTACTGACTGCTGTGTTTTTCTGTGGCTTTTTGACTTTGCATTTACCTTTCTTTTGTAACCAATTTTGCATCAATAAACAAGGTTTGCTTTTCCTACAGTCCAGTGTGGTGGATTTAATCTTATGGTCTCGTTTCTTGAACTGGGATGCAACACTCAGGTTGAGAACCACTGTATCTGTGGAATGTTTAGGATGGGAGAAAGAACCCTTGTCTTCAAACTGAGCTATTAGTTTACCTCCCATTAACTAGTGGTTGTGAAACCAGCAAGATCAGCATAACAATTGCAGGGCATCTTTGGGCTCTACGAGTCATGGAAAAGAAGCTTTGGCCAAAATTAGTATTAGGGTCAGCTGCATATGGTTCAGACAAATGGAAGGTGAGCAATTCACCTCACCTTGCCAAAACCTCCCCCCCCCCCTGTTTTCTCTCTTAAGTAACTTCAGTCTGTCTAGAACAAACTTAATAATCACTATATAGGCAGGAGAGTGTAATGTGCAGAAACATCATTATCCCTCATTATGTTTGGCCACAAGACTATTGTCATGTAATTATATTGTCACTTAACTTTGCCCACTCCCAGTTTCCTTTGTGCTGTCCTCAACGTTTCCAAGCTTTCCCTTTTCAGATTTATTGCGGAAGGATATTCAGAACAGGGGATCCCATCAGTTGAAGGTGTCTGCAGATAGGGACAAAAGATTATTTTCCTTACAGGCTTATAGTATTCTGATTCTAACTCTAATTGTTCCAATCTGTGGAGTCGTAGAGTTTGCAATTTAGGGAGAAGCACATAGAATTCTCCCTCAGAGAGCTCCTCCAATGACTCCTGAACATTAAACCCCAGGGATATGCAATGTGCAGATATGGGAGTAACAGTGGAATCGCACGGTTATACCTTTGAAGTGTGAAAGGGCATTCAGATTTTTATGGGCTCATGTTAGGCTCTGCTACATTGTGGTGTTAGTGGCAATGCATAGAGAATGGTCACTCACATGAGATTTGGCTTGCACGGCACTGTGATGGTAATGTCCAGTGAGTGTCAGGGATAGAAAAAGAAGCTGGCTTCCTGAAATCTAAGTGATGCCCGAAACAACACCACCCCTGTTCATATGTATTTGGTGAGATTTGCTTCTTTTTATAAATCTATCTGGATATTTGGTGGAGCAATAAGTATCTCTATCCAGATTACTTTTACACAAACTGGATCCTCTGCTTGTTATGTGATTTCAGCTTGACTAAAACTACAGATTTGGAGCCAAGCTTCCAAATGACCATATAAGACACAGCCAGGCTGAAGGCAATATTAGAGGGTTTATTCTCAGTGGCCAGAGAGGATGTCAGTGGAGATAGCATTCTAAAGAGCTGACATGATGCAATAGTGAACTCAGAGCCTTTTTATTTCATTTTGACAGCTATTCAAGAAATCCGTGAGTAAATAGCTATTCCACCATAGCAAAGAGCATCACTGTTAGAGCATAGCAGCATTACAACATATTGCTTCTCCACCTCAGAGTAGCCTACTGCTTCTCCAAACTGTATTCTAAAATCTACACAGTTATACCCCACCGTGTGTGGCCCAAACATGCTAGCTGACCTACATTACCAGCTGCACATAATAATTAACATCATAAGGTTTTTCTTTAACACACACTTGATCCTGCTACGACTTACTGTAACAAAACTGTCTGGCTAGGAGAGCCCTTTACTCTCAAACTTTGCCATATTTGACAGTGGATGTGAGGACATTTGAAGCAGCCACAGAACAAGGCTGGCACAAACATTTTGAAAATACAAGGTTCTGCCTCAGATATTCAGTGACACAGTAAACTATCTCCAAATAGTTTCCAAAATATTATCAAGAATTGGATAAACAGAGTGGGATTTCCAGAGGCACAGAACCGCTTGAGACAATAATAATCATATGGCTAGTGAGCCCGTTTTTGATCGATTGAAGCCAATTCTGTGGTGCTTTCACATGAGTTAGGAAACAAAATATGGAGAAAAGCAGAGAAAACAACACAGAGAAAGGGATCTTGGGGGCGGGAGGAGGACAGAGAAAGACACTGGCAGATTAAGACAAGTGCGATGTCCCCCCGTCAACTACATTTTCTTTAGAGCAGGAAGAACAAGTCTATCTCCCTGCATATTTCACCAAGGAAGGAAAAAAAAAGAAGAAGAGGGATGAGACAGAGCAGGAGAAAGATCAATGGGAAGAAGGGTACAGTGTGGCATATTTAATTAATTACTGTATATTAAAATGTTTGTTTACAGAAATGAACAGCTACAAGAGGTCTGGTGTTAATTAATTTACAGCATATTTCTCCTGGTCCCTGTGCTGTGCCAGCAATTGTGGAGGTAGTACAGTGGCAGGTAAGCAGGCATCCCTTTGGATATTTAACAGCTTCTTTGGTTGAGAAAAACAGGCAAGTTGAATAAATCCTGACTCAGTGTTCCCCAAAAGAAGGTGAACCAATACAGCAGAATCTGCAGAAATGAGGAATCTCAGTGATGAGGCTGGCATTTTATGAATAGCAGGGATGGGGTGGAGGTCCTAATTCCACTCCGTCCCCCAATGTTTTTCTGCTTCCTCCACCCACAACCAAAATGGGGCCATGTCAACACTGAAAATACCAAGGTTCAAGTTGGTACATTTCAAAGAGCCTAAATGATTTTGGTTTTGTTTTTAAGCCGCTAGAACACATAGATGAAAACTGGTGGGAAATTCAGCAGTGTGAGTTTGCCCTGCACAGGACTTACTGAATCACTGGGTTTCAGTCAAGACATAAATGTTCTTCCTGTCACCAGCACTCCAAGCTGTCAGCTTGACTGACAAGTTAGAGGAACAATTATCACAACCAGCAGGAACAGGGAATGCTTACTGGATCATCCACAAAATTTTGTTATGTATAGTATTAATTAAAAAATGTGGATAGAATTCCAAAGAAAGAAAAACATATTTTGCATGTGAATCCTGTAAGGGTGGTTTTTTTTTGTTGGGGGGGGGGGGGGAATACATCTTTCTCTTTTCAGAATATAGTGACACTAAGGTAAAGGTAAAGGTTTTCCCCTGACATTAAGTCCAGTTGTTGTCCGACTTTGGGGGTTGGTGCTCATCTCCATTTCTAAGCCGAAGAGCCAGCATTGTTCATAGACACCTCCAAGATCATGTGGCCAGCATGAATGCATGGAGATACCTTCCCGCCAGAGTGGTATCTATTGATCTACTCACATTTGCATGTTTTTGAACTGCTGGGTTGGCAGATAATGACACCACATATGGCTAAATTAAGTTCTTCAAATGTAGAATATTGATTTTTTGTTGTTGATGTCTTATTCAATTTTTGAAGAAAGAACATTAAGGCATTGCCTTATGGTACATTCACAGGAAAGAAAATTAAACATGCACGATATGGAACCTCCAAATCTTCAAAAGGGCGTTGCCATAATACACTACAATTTCACTTTTGTTATGACATTTCACTTGGCAGCCTTTTGTATCTTCAGTTCTGGCCTGGTTAACTGGCATTTTTTTGCTGGAAATGGAAGCCAACTAAATGGTTCACATGTACTGTCCCACTGCCCTGAATGGAGTAGACTTCTTAACAGCTGATTAAAAACAGTAAAAACATTGAGTTCATTTTAATGAAATGTAGCTTATTTACTCCCTATGGGAAGACAAAATATCCACCCACCAACAACTTTCTAACCTCTCTTCTAATCCATACATTTTAGTGGCTGTTGACTGCAACTTCCTTTTACAACACAGGGAAGTACTGGCATACTGGCAGCAGTCTAGTTTCTGAATAAAACTCAGTATGTCCAGGCTAGTATTTCCAGCAGCTGCTACAATAGACTTTAATGGGGCAGGAAAACTGTAATAACATTCCAACATTTATTTAAAACTTCACTATATCAGTGAATAATTAATTGTCCTCTTGGACAGGTATCTATAACATAAGGTAGGGATTTAAGAGTGGAGATATATCTGTAGAAAAGATCGTTAAACGTCATATATTTTCTTTTTCTATTTTTAATAGTTTTTGATATATTTAGGTAGTTTAGTTGTGCATCTAAGTTATGTTGTAAATTTTATATTTCCTTTTTAATCTATTTGGAATGGCTTTTGCCCCTCCAGAGGAACAGTGGATATGATTCTCACTGCATGAAACCCCAAGAAAAATGGAGGAAATAAAATCAGTTTCTCTGCTATACACTGCTATATAAAATTCAGATTATTTGATTTGAACAGGATTATATGGTAGCGTAGTTTCATAATCCAGTTCAAAGAAGATAATGTGGATTATCTGTTTTGATCATCTGGAATATATGGCAGTGTAGAAGGGGCAAGAATTTTCCAGATAATGGTTCAGTTTCTGTACCAATTCAAGAAGAAGAAAGTAGAATTGTTGTTACAATTGGAGGTCCAGTTTAGTTTGATTCCTTGATGAAATGGCAGAAAACTTAGCAGCAATACTAGCTTGTAAATTTGTGCTTCTGTGGTCTTTGTCTCTTTGCTTCACACCTGACGCTCCAACACCCACATAAATATATTTAGTGTTTCAGCTTCAGGTGAAATTATTTGCTATGGGTTTTTAACCAGCCTGTTTAAACCAGACTGGCAGTTTTGCCACTTAACTGGATATAATTTTGTCCAGAATTTAATACTTGCAATTCCCCGGATGCTAATATCTTTAATCAGAACTACTGCCCACAGATCATGAGAATAATGGAATTATAGTCTGGATAAGATAATTAAGTACTGCAGGGCAATGGAAATTTAGGTGCCTGCAAATGACCAGCCAAAGCAGGTGTCTCCACTGATTTTGATCCAGAGAAGCCCTCCTTGAAAACACTGCATAATTGGGTTGGTAGGTCATGTTGAATGGGGTGAACTGAGGTGCAGAAGGGATCGTGGATCCCTGAAAACTGGGCAGAGGCGCCTCTCATGGGAAGAGTCCTCTCAGTCCATGGAATGAAGGTCATACTTCCACAATAAAGGCTCTAGAGAACAGAAAAGAGAAGGGAAAAAAATGAAAGGAAGACCTACCTTTTGTTACACAACATGTGATACTTAATTAGGTCTGTCATACTCTCGATTGCCAAATCCAGGTGGCCTCCTGTGTACATGATGTAAAAAATATTTGTTCATTATACAGTATAAATGATGCCGTTCAATAGTTTTCCGCTCAAAGTCAACACTGTTTTATAGCATTAGCTAGGAACAGAAGGCTGTGCTTTCTGGTGTTCCTCCGCTGCATTGTGCAACTCCCAAATGACCAAATCAATCCCCCCCCCCCAACCCCACCAGTATTGAAATTTGAGTGTATTGGGTATTTGTGCCAAATTTGGTCCAGTGAATGAGAATACATCCTGCATATCAGATTCTACATTACAATTAATAACAGTAGCAAAATTACAGTTATGAAGTAGCAACAAAAATAATTTTATGATTAGGAGTCACCAGAACATGATGAACTTTATTAAGGGGTCGCAGCATTAGGAAGGTTGATAACCACTGATGTAGAGTCCAAGAGCCCTTCTGCACTGCCCCTATATCCCAGGATCTGAGCCCAGATTATCTGTTTATCCCAGGTTATCTGGCAGTGTGGACTTAGATAATCCAGTTCAAAGCAGATATTATGCGTTATTCTGGGTTATATGGCTGTGTGGAAGGGCGCTTGGAAGTAACTGCTCTCAAGTTTTAAGGGACTGCTAGGGAGAAATTTGTTATGACTTTGTTAATAATTAATTGCTCATACATAACTAGCATGCTACTTATAAAATTAGGAATAAGAAAATAAAGTAACCAAATATTTATTTGAATCTAGACTCTAACGTTTAAAAGATACCCCCAAAGTGGTCTTTTTGGAGTGCAGAGGAAGGTGTCTGGATTAATATCTTATGCCCATTTAATGGGCACCATGGAATTCAGCAAGTCTCACTCCCAAATAAATTTGCTTAGGAATCATTGTAATGATGCAGAGGAATAAAAATCTGGGCACGGAGGAGAAATTGATGAAACGAATTTCACAATTTCTTAGTCAATGTTGCCATGAAGTGCTATTGGATATTGGCTCTGCCTGTTCAGTGCTTTGAAGCGTGAGAAATTCTCCAGGTAGATGGGCACATGGAAGGAGGTTCTGCTTTTCTGGCTCTTCCTTCCCCATTGCTGCCTGTCCTGGAACTGCAGTTTAACTGCAATCTCTGCCAACCACTAAATATATTTATGAAAACGTTCTTGGGTAACATCTGATAAATACCATTTATTATAACCTTCAGTGACCTTTCTTTCTTTTGGCTTGCAATATCTGTGATGTAACCTGAACCTTTAAGGAAATCCATATATTGTGGGTATATTCTTTTCTTTCAATACCCATTTGGATGGTTAATGTTTGATAGATTCATTTATTACTCAGTACCAACGTTCACATTCACCATATCTAAATAATTGTTTTATGTTTATCATAGAAAAGTATCTCCAATTTCAGAGAATGAACAGGAAACTTGAGGATACTTGCCTAATGGAAAACTGAAAAAAGAAAGTTGAACGAGTGAAAAACAAACACCTCTCACCGTACTAATCCTGACATGTTGATCAAACCCTTTTTAATTTGCAATTTACACTGCCATTTTCAATTTTGACTGCTAATTTTCACTCTTAAGGTAGATGTCACTTGAAAGTAAGTGGACACCTTTTCTTTTCAGAATTTTTAAAATGTTTTTTGATTAAATGCTCTTTAAGCACCAATACACACACCACAAAACTTGTTTTAGCAAAATAAAGTAAAGGTAAAGGTTTTCCCCTGACATTGAGTCCAGTCATGTCCGACTCTGGGGTGTGGTGCTCATCTCCATTTCTAAGCTGAAGAGTCGTCATTGTCCGTAGACACCTCCAAGGTCATGTGGCTGGTATGACTGAATGGAGGGCTGTTACCTTCCCACCGGAGCAGTACCTATTGATCTACTCACATTTGCATGTTTTCGAACTGCTAGGTTGGCAGAAGCTGGGGCTTCCCAGATTCAAAGCTGCAACCTTAACCCACTGCAGCACCCAGGGCTCCCTTCAAAATAAAACATAGGGTTAAAGTGTTAAAACTGGTAAGTCACTTGCTATATTATTCTGTACCACATAAACAAAACCCAAACAAGGGGTAAACAAGGCTTAATTTCCCAGTCCCTATCCCTACCCAGCAGCTGAGAGTATTATTTGCTTCTGAGACATATTTCCTCTAATACCAACTATATTACTTTTGTTAGTTATCATACTACATAGCATATATGTACTTCTACTTAACGTCTACTGCTCTTCAACCATTATAATTGATAATAAACTTTAAAATTATATCTGAAATATATTATCACTGGTTGCCATTCTTGTTTAAATGTCTTTGTGGTATTATGTAGGATTAAAATGGTCAGTTTGTCTATTTCAGTTAAATCATACATCTTCAACAAGCAAAGCATTGATGGGATCTCCTTGATTTTCCACTTCCGTGTAAACAAAAACTCTTGCTGCCAAATATCATACACTGAAAGATTCTCCCATGTTTATGTTGATCCTCTAAGATAGTGGTTCTCAACCTTTCTAATGCCATGCCCCTTTAATACAGTTCCTCATGTTGTGGTGACCCCCCCAACCATAAAATTATTTTCATTGCTACTTCATAACTGTAATTTTGCTACTGTTATGAATCGTGATGTAAATATCTGATATGCAGGATGTATTTTCATTCACTGGAGGACCAAATTTGACACAAATACCCAATACACTCAAATTTCAATACTGGTGGGGTTGGGGGTAGGGGTTGATTTTGTCTTGGGAGTTGTAGTTGCTGTCATTTATAGTTAACCTACAATCAGAGAGCATTCTGAACTCCACCAATGATGGAATTGAACCAAATTTGGCACACAGAACTCCCATGACCAACAAAAAATACTGGAAGGGCATTGACCTTGAGTTTTGGAGCTGTAGTTCGCCTACATCCAGAGAGCACTGTAGACTCAAGCAATGATGGATGTGGACCAAACTTGGCATGAATACTCAATAGACCCAAATGTGAACACTGGTGGAGTTTGGGGAAAATAGACATGACATTTGGGAGTTGTAGTTGCTTGGATTTATAGTTCATCTACAATCAAAGAGCATTCTGAACCCCACCAATGATAAAATTGGGCCAAAGTTCTCACACAGAACCCTCACGATCAATAAAAAATACTATGTTTTTATGGTCTTTGGTGACTCCTCTGACACCTCCTCACTACCCCACCCCTAGGGTCCTGACCCCCAGGTTGAGAAACACTACTCTAAAAGTTCTAGCAAATACTGGTGTTTTCATTTGCAACTTTATATTCATTTTTTACAACTGTATTATCCACACAAACTTTATTTATCTTTATCTTGACATTTCCAACAGACAAATCTTCCTTTGTACATTTCTGATAGTTTCCCAGGTGTTAAATACCATATATGCATCATTTTGTAAAAAAAATATTCAGATCATAACACAAAGTAAATTTCACTCTGTTGGGTCAGCCTTAAAAAAAACTGGCCCACGTTTTTCCTCTGGTTCCTAGGATATGCTATGACCTATGTTTAGCGCCCATTTAATCATACAGTCTTTCTCTGGTCCATCTTCCATTTCAATTTTTAAAGCATGTTAATACATCTTTGTAATTAAATAGTCATCATATGTACACAATTGTACCTCCAAGGAGCTCTATTATCTCAGAGTGTTTCCACATTTATTTTTAAGGAAGGGGCCTAATCCATGTGTACATTCTTGGTGCATGAAGATATACGTCTAATTAAATTAATGGGGATCACCATGCATTATCAGAGTTTTATGTGTGCATATGAGCACATAGAAATCTTTGTACTGAACTAAGGATCAAGGTGTAAGAGCACTGTAAGAGCACTGTATTCGTAACAGGTTTCCAGATGGTCTGCCGAAGTAAATGTGTTATGTGTCTGTATTATTATTATTATTGGAGGAAGTACTTCAAACATTGCAGTATTATATTTGAAAATCAATCTCTGCAGATAAGACTATGTTCTCAGGGGAGTTCGTTTCATCACAAGAACATGGGTATGTTTTTCTGTAGCTAGATCAGAATAATGGTGATGCAAAGAACTCTCAGGAACAATACGGAGAGTTTATTTTCCTCATTCTGTAGGAACACTAGGAACACAGAGAGCTGCTTTTGCTGAATGATGCTCCTGATTCTGACTGGCAGCAGCTCTCCAGCTTTTCAAGCAGCCTGCTTTCCCAGCCCCATCTGAAGATGTCAAGAACTGAACTTGGAACCTTTGGCATATAAACAGATGGCATTCCACAGTGCTCTAGTCCCTTATACATTGACCTCTCAGGCATGAATGTAGGAGAGTGAAAAATACCTACAACTTAGCCTCCAAAAGTTTATCCCAAGCAGTAGAGTAAGCAGGTCATGATAGACATGTGTGGGATAGCCATGTGGGAAAAGTGAAATCAGAGCAAAAGCAGATAGAGACAACTTTAACGTGGCTGGGTGCGCCTGTGACTTCTTTTCAGTGTTGTGAGACCTCAGGTGACTTAGGGGTCTTCTTTGGGACCATCTGAGTTGATCCAACCAGAGCCATCAGGAGGAGTGAGACAGGAAAACTTGAATCAACCCCTGAGCAGGTATTGTGAAAGAGAAGGTGTTAGGAAGTCAGCTACCAATAGGGTTAGGCTTAACTTGTCCTTTATTAGTTTCAAAAGCTACCAGATAGAGTTCTTTTTTTAAAACTTATATTTCTACACATAGTTGTTTATAGCACATCTTGTACAAATTTTTATAATGAATATTACTGTAATTCAGTGAATGAAATGTATCTTTAGCTCTGATTTCTGGATGTGATTACATCTTCCAAACTTCTAAACCCAGGTTAGAAATGGAAGAAGAAGAAGAAGAAGAAGAACTTTATTTTTCTATCCCGCTTCCATCTCCTCGAAAGCAACATACAATTAAAAACAAAACAATAACATATTTAAATAGCATAAACAGCATAACAATAATAAACAAGCATCATAACCAACAAGAGACTAATTTTCGGGGGGGGGGTGGAGGGAGAGGGCCAATATGTGAGACTAGTTAAAGGATGGGCTGGTCAATAAGGTGGATAGAATGTATAGTAGCATAGGAATATAGAAATTAAACAGGATCATTTTAGCTTAACTTAAAAGTGTAGTAATCCAATATAGGAATTTAGATTCAGGTTATAGTTAGAGACCATCTGTCAAAGGGGTCTTCAGTCGAATGCACAATGAAACATCCATGTCCCTAGTTCCTTACAGAATGTGGATAGGGAGGGTGCCAGCCTAATCTCCCTGAGGAGAGAGTTACAGAGACGAGGGGCCACCTCTGATAATGCCCTCTCTCTCGTCACCCACCTGTGACGGGGGTGGGAGCGAGAGAAGAGCATCCCCGGAAGATCTTAAGGACCGTGTGGGCTCGTAGGGTAGAATGTGGTCATGAAGATAGGCAGACCCTGAACCGTGTGCATATACTTGCAAACTAATTCAGAGTATTATCCTCCCATATGTTCAATCATTTATGCTTTCAGCATGTTGTGTGATTTCAGCTTGGCTAAAGTTGTGGGTTCGGGGCCCAGAGTGTCAAGCTTCCAGAAGGCCAGATAAGACACAGATGGGTTGAAGGCAAAATCAAAGACTTTATTCTCAATGACCAAAGAAGATGTCACAGAAGATAGAACTCCAAATACATACATATTTATTGTGTTTTGACACCTACTCAGCTTTTGATTGGCTCAGAAAATGTCTGGCTAGAATCTGTTCCCTGAGTGGTCCAGTGCTACATCCAACATTGCTGGTTTGTCTTTGCTGTTGCAGCAAACTTTAATAAAGTTTAATAAACTGTCATTGGTTTATTTTGAAGATTTTTGTCGCTGATGCAAATAAGTTGTGTATCTCTCCAAGTCTACCAATTCATTTTGAAATGATTATGGTAATTCAGAGAATTATTTCCTTTCTCTGGGGAGCTTTGCCTTTCTTCCCTTCAGGGGAGCCTAGGTTTCAGCCATTATGGGGGAAAAACTGAAGGAAAAAGCAAGAGGGGCTGACCAAGGTCTAGATGGATGGTTGGTATCCTTGAAGTGACTGGCTTGACTCTGAAGGAGCTGGGGGTGGTGATGGCCAACAGGGAGCTCTGGTGTGAGCTGGTCCATGAGGTCACGAAGAGATGGAAACAACTTAATGAACAAACAACAAACTTTTAGAATGAGCATGGGCTTGTAGGTGAATCTGGGAAGAGGAGGGCTTCCAGGAAGTCTTCCAGGTACTAGTGCTGTTCTATGTCCACCATCCTTCTGAGTCTAATAAGTGATGGTCAGTTTGATGGGGGTGAAAACTCAGCAGGCAGAAAGCAGTTCAATGGAGCAATAGTGCTATTTCCCAGCTGGTTAAGTGACCCCAAATGTTTATATTGATCTGTGTTTGCCTTTGTATGTGTGTGTGCAAAGGCAAACCAAGGTGTGGAAATATGCATTACTTTTCCTTTCTTCTACCCACTCCTGCCAGCCACCATTATAAAGATCATTGTGGGCATGTGCCTCTCTCTTCCTGCCCACCAATATGAAATTGTAGTGAAATGAGCGGTGGCAAAGCTACTGCATTGAAATGTGTTTTGAAGAATCAGCGAATGCATCTGAACAGCCCCCTTCCCATCCTGCACTAACAAATGAAGCTCCTTGTGCTGTCAAAGTAAGATTGATCGCTCCTCTGGCATTTCATATTCAGTGTTCTGAATATGGAGGGAGGGAGGGGTGCGTTCCCCTGGGATGCCAACCTTGCTGCTTTGCCGTTTGTCTCTGGAGAACCGCTGAAGGCCTGGCAGTGGAGGCTCAGTGGAGAACTCTTCCTCTTCTGAGTTCATCAACATTTAGTCTCTCATTTCAGATCTTGGCAGATGGAATTCTGTCTGCCATCCAGGATGGATGACCCAGGCGCACCTCCTTCTTGGCTCCTCATCAGAGGCACTGAAATTGTTTTCAAAATTAAAATAAAAACAGACCCATTTTTATGGACACTGGAACCTGTGATATATTCTACTTAAGAATTTTGCAGAGGAAAGAACAACAACAACAACACCCTCAGAATAAACAAAAATCCCAAGGCTGATTTTTTTCAATTTGATCTAAAGAAGAGCTGTCAGGCCTGCCCAGGATGGGGGTCTGCTTAACAAATGAGAGGCAAAGGCAGACAATTTCCTTTTGTGTTCTTCTTTTCTCCATAACATTATGTTTGAGGGGATGAACAACTGAAGAGAGAAGTGGCAGTTTACTAGGAGAGCAGGATGAGCTTCCTATCCTTAGTTTGATCCACAACCTCTCTGATTCATATGACTAGATATGAGTTTTTAAAAATACATGCACATCCATACAAAAAGAAATGTTTTCTCCCAGTGTGCTCGTGCTTTGTATAACGGCAGCAAGGATCTTGCACTTCTTTAACTATGATATCCACACAAACTCCCGATCACATATAATTATTGTACAGCTAGGACTATGCATCATCATCCTCTTGAGGCATTGAATACCATCTGGAGACTGTCCCCTGACATTAAGTCCAGACGTGTCCGACTCTGGGGGTTGGTGCTCATCTCCATTTCTAAGCTGAAGAGCTGGCGTTGTCCGTAGACACCTCCAAGGTCATGTGGCTGGCATGACTGCATGGAGTGCTGTTACCTACCCGCTGGAGTGGTACCTACCTACTGTTCTACTCACAATTGCATTTTTTTTGAACTGCTAGGTTGGCAGAAGCTGGGGCGAACAGCGGAAGCTCACGCCACTCCCTGGATTCGAACCTCGATCTTTTGGTCAACAGGCTCAGCAGCTCAGCGGTTTAACCCACTGCGTCAACAGGGGCTTACCATCTGGAATATTTTCCCGGAAAGACTAATGAGCCGATTCCCCTAAAGGTGATGTTGATCAGGAACTTGGACTGCTGCCATTTAACCAAGAATCTCTACCACAAAGAGAAAATTTTAATTATTTGGCTTTTCACTTCACAGTAAAAAAGTAGATGGCCCTGTATCTGAATTGTTTCCTTTTGGCAGGTGTTAGGGCCTTTCCACACAGCCATATAACCTAGAATATCAAGACAGAAAATCCTACAATATCTGCTTTGAACTGGGATATCTGAGTCCACACTACCATATATTCCAATTGAAAGCAGATAATCTGGGATTTTATTCAGCTGTGTGGAAGGGGCCTTAGTTTCACATGAATGCAACAATAATTTCATTATGCCTGAGGCAGCTCCATGATGTCATATAAATATGCTGACATCATATAGAAGCCCCCAGTGGCACAATAGGTTAAACCCTTGAGCTGGCAGGATTAAAGATCAACAGATCGGAGGTTCGAATCCAGGGTGCAGATGAGCTCCCTCTCTCAGTTCCAGCTCCCCATGTGGAGGCATGAGAGAAGCCTGAAGAAGGTAAAACATCAAAACTTCTGGGAGTCCCCTGGGCAACATCCTTGCAGATGGTCAATTCTCTCACACTGAAGCGACTTGCAGTTTCTCAAGTTGCTCCTGACACAATAAAAATAATAATAATGATATCATGAATGTGCTAGCATTCAATACATGTGTCATGTGTTTGATGTGGGAGAAGGAAGGCAGATTCAGCTTCACCTATAGAGCGTGCCAGGGTTTTCAGGGGAACATGAGACTACACATGATGGGTTGGGGAGCAGCCAATGCATTGGATCATCCTTCCCTTCTCTTTGGAAATACTCTATCCAACCACCTTCCATTTGCAATAAAAGACAGGACTGATCAAACATTGGCAAAAGCCTTTTTGCAGTCCACTTCCATGGTGGCGATAGCAGGGATGAAAGCATTGGAATTTCTGGCATCACTGCTCACGCATAAAATCATGAGACTTTTTAATTGTGCATCATATGAAGAAAATATAGGTCTCTTAATATTAAATAAATAAATAAATAATGTTGCAATACCAGGCAACAGCAGGATTGAAGAGAAACAACTTGAAAAGCTGACGCAATATGAGGATTTAAAGATTGAACTGCAAAGACTTTGGCACAAGCTAGTCAAGGTGGTCCTAGTGGTGATTGGCACACTGGATGCAGTGCCTAAAGACCTTGGCCTGCATTTGAACACAATCGGTGTTGACAAGATTACCATCTGCCAGCTGCAAAAGGCCACTTTACTGGGATCTGCATGCATTATTTGCCTATATATCACACAGTCCTAGATACTTTGGAAGTGTCCGACGTGTGATCCAATACAAAAGCCAGCAGAGTGTCTGCTGTGGACTCATCTTATTCTGTTTCAAATAATAATAATAATAATAATAATAATAATAATAATAATAATAATACATCATACAGTCCTAGACACTTGGGAAGTGTTCGACTTGTGATTTTGTGATACAAAATCCAGCATATATATCTCATTTGCTGTGACATACTGTGTTTTTGTGTCAGTAAAATACTACTACTACTACTACTACTACTACTACTAATAATAATAATATATTTATTTATATCCCAATTTTCTCCCCCCAAAAAGGGGAAAAAAAACCAGGTGGACAGCTACCATGCATACAACTACCACATAGAGATAGATTTCAGTGGTCTCCAGGTTGTGACTGCATCATGTGAAGTGGCCTGAGAAGTGGCCAAATCACAGGAGTAAGCCATAAGCATTGAGTTTGCCAATTGGAGAGGAAATTTTGACAACTAAGAGAGAAACCAAAGTAAGAATATTGAGACAAATGTTCTCATTTCTATGTTCGATTCTAGTAATAGAGTATTTAACTACAGGCATAAGATATGTTATCTCAGTTCTTTAGAGGTCACAGTCACAATCCACCCTCTTTAAGTCATCATCCATAGCAGCCAGTGTGATCACTTTAAAGGATTTAAAGCTTTATGTGTATTTATAGAAAAGTGTATTTGTAGCTGTAGCTGCTATGTGCCTTCAGAGAGTCAGCATGGTGTGGTGCTTTGAATCAGGCATGTAGCCGGGGGGGGGGGGGGGGGGGGCTCAGGGGGCTTCAGCCCCCCCCCCCCCAAATTCTCATGGTGGTTCGCGAAAAGGCCTTACTGGTGCATTATTTAAACTGTTATGTTTATTCATATCATGATCTGATCACCATACTCAATATATCCCATGTGCATGGGGGTATTGGGGTAATGATACAAAAGGTTTGCTAGGCTAGACCCTCTTTCACTCAGACTTAGCCCCCCCCCGAAACTCAGCCCCCCCGAAACCCCCCTGAAAAAAATTCAGCCCCCCCCCCGAAACGAAATCCTGGCTACGGGCCTGCTTTGAATGTGACTAGAGAGCAGGGTTCAAATCTCCATCTTGTCATGAAAACCACCGTGTGATCTTGGGCAAGTCTCAGCTTCAGTGAAATGCAAAGGCAACCACTTTCTTATAAGTCCACCTTAGGGTTGCCATAAGCCAGTAACTAAAATGTACCTCCAAGTTGATTTTGACTTATGGTGACTGTTTAACAGAGTATTCTTGTGTTCAGGGGAGGTTTGTCATAACCATTTCCTTCAGCTAAAAGAAGGTGATTTGTCATAGTTCAACCAGTGGATGGCCATGGCTGAAACATTAGTCTTACAAAGTCTTCGTTCAATGCACAATCTATGCTGATAACACCAAATTGTGAAGGATAGCTAATACCCAAGAGGACAGGATCAAATACTTAATAAAGAGCTGGGAGAAATGTATGATACTAGATAGGCAATTAAAAATGAAATGAACAGATATAAGAAGGGTAACACTTGGCTTCAAAACAGTACTTATGAAAGGGATGTAGCAGCCTTAGTATTACCACAAGCAAAACGTGAGTCAACAGTGTGATGCCACATCTGGAAAGGCCAACGTGAATCTAGGGTGCATCAATATGAGGATAGTATTCAGATCAAGGGAAGTAATAGTTCCACTTTATTCTGCCTTGGTCAGACCTTATATGCTCAGTTCTGGGAAACACAGTTCAAGAAGGATATTGACAAGCTAGAATATGTTCAGAGAAGGGTAACCAAAGGTTTGGAAGCCAAGCCCTATGAGGAGCAGTTTAGGGAGTTGGGTATGTTTAGCTTGGAAAAAAGAGGGCTGAGAGGGGACATAATAGCCCTGTTTAAATATTTGAAAGGATATCACATCAAGGATTATTCAGCAGTGGAACTTTCTGCCCCAGAGTGTGGTGGAGGCTCCTTCTTTGGAAGCTTTTAAACAGAGGCTGGATGGCCATCTGTCAGGGGTGATTTGAATGCAATATTCCTGCTTCTTGGCAGGGGGTTGGACTGGATGGCCCAAGATGTCTCTTCCAACTCTTTGATTCTATGATTCTATGATTCAAGGAAAGAGCAAGCTGGTTTTCTGCTGCTCTAGATACTAGGACATGGGAAAAATGGATTCAAATTTCAAGAAAAATTCCACCTAAAAATCAGCAAGAACTTCCTAATGGCAAGAGCTGTTTGGCACTAAAACATGCTGCCTTTGAATGTGGTAGAGTGTTCTTCTCTGGAGGTTTTTAAGTAGAGGTTGAATGGCTTCTGTTGGGAGTGCTTTGATTGTGTGTTTCCGTATAGCAGAGAGTTAGACTGGGTGGCCCTTGTAGTATTTTCCAACTCTGTGAATTTTGAATATTCTACTTTTTCCTGGAAATGAATATGGCAAAAGTTAACTTCTCTGTATATTAACAGGTCAACACTGTTAAGATACTGTGAATGCAAATGTGCAATATGCTTGCATTTTTCCCAAATTCTAGAATTTATTGTAGTTTTTAATTGAGAGGCTATATATGAAATCAGATAGATAGATACGTTTTATTGATTGGCCTATTGGCCGTATCAAAATATATATGAAATCAAATAAATGACTGTATCCTTTTAGATAATTTCATAAGAAAGACTGCACCAATTTTGGCAGTAATATTTTAATGATTTTAATTATTTTAATATGTATGAATGTGTACAGTCTATTTCTGTCTTGGCATTGAATGTTTGTCGTCTCTATGTTGTGCTCTGCCCTGAGTCCCTTTCGGGGTGAGAAGGGTGGAATATAAATGCTACAAATAAATAAATACACAAATAAACTAATATAATTTGCTGGTTTATTTTTATTACCAACTTTAGGGACTATGATTTTCATTTGTATTTCTCTTCCAAGGAATTTATCTCATGTAAAACTTCTAGGTGGTCTCCCATCCATGTATTGATCAAGCCCAAACTTGCTTAATTTTAGCAATGAAAATGTTTCTCAAGAAGTTAGATAGTCTGTTCTTTGGTATCCTTGAGGATTAGTGACCTTAGGGTTGCAGGTCTCAGGGCACTCAGTGACTGTAGAGACCTTTTCTGGACCCACATGGTATTTCACAATGAGGACATCAATTTCCAAGTGGGAGGCAGGGTTTGTTTGATGCGCCTTCATTCTGTCAAGTTTCTCCCTTTCTTCCCTTATTTGTGCCTTTTTATAATCCATAGCACTATTGGTAACAGCAGACCTCCAATTAAAATGGTTGAGGGCCAGGGCTTCCAAGATATCTGTGTTTATGCCACATTTTTAACAAAGTTGCCAATATGGAAACCCTAGCAAAATGTGTATATTGTTTTGTAAAATAATCCTTTTCTAGTTCAAGTTTTAATAGCTTCTTTGTGACATTAAATTATCCTTCTCAATTTTGTTTTACTAGATCTGTTCTCCTAATACATATTGCTAATAAAATGTTGCATATTCCGAATAATAAACCATTTTGTTATCCAGAAATGTTGCAAGAACCCCAGTTATAGAAATTCCTTTCATAGCAATTTGACCATGGCTATTTATTTGAAAAATATATATAATGGAAACATGGCAATTAGAGGCTAGCAGATTCTTCGAGTACCAATTAACAACATATAGATTCCTGAAATATAAAATGTTTATATCTGACAAAGTAAAGGTAAAGGTTTCTCCTTGACATTAATTCTAGTCATGTCCAACTCTGGGGGATGCTGCTTATCTCCATTTCTAAACCAAAGAACCGGCGTTGTTCGTAGACGCCTCCAAGATCATGTGGCCAGCATGACTGCATGGAGCACTGCTACCTTCCCACTGGAGTAGTACCTATCGATCTACTCACATTTGCATGTTTTCAAACTGCTAGGTTGGCAGAAGCTGGGGCTAACAGCAGGAGCTCATCTTTGTTTCCCAGATTCAAACTGCTGACCTTTCAGTCTGCAAGTTCAGCAGCTCAGCGGTTTAACCTGCTGCACCACCGGCGGCTCCTTATATCTGGTATTCCCTGATAATCTCCTACTTCTTTCATCTTCCTAAAACTTCTACTATTTAAGATTGAGTCCAGAGGGAAGGTTCTTGAAATCCAATAACTTCTGTAGCTTTGCCAGGCTTTGACATTTGCTTTCCTAATTTGATTTTTGGTACACAATGCTCTTTTTATGTTGATTAAACCATAATGAATGCTACCTCATAATAAAATGCCGACCCTCTGTAACTCTGTCTCGCCTATTAGTCTGTCTATCATCTATCTCCAATGATTAAAAGCAAAATAAGAGTAGATAAAATACGCTAAATTTTAAACAAAATAAAATCTGAATTTGCATCATGGAATATTTTCCTGCAGAAGTTAATTGCAGCCTCACCATGAAAGCCAAGTAAGTAGTAAATAGCCATGGGATAACTCACAGGGAGATTCTTTTAGCAAAGCAGTAAGTTTCCAAGTAAGTATAACACCTGTTAGGCAATAAAAGACCTGGACAAGGTAAGCTATCTTTGCTGGCCTCTTGCCTGGATTTCAAGGTGAATCTGGGCTTGAAAGCAAAGTGTAGGCGCATGGAGTGTTAAGTTGTAAACAAAGACACTGCAGTAACAGACTTGATCACATGCCTGCTTAGTTTCTGCTTTTTAAAGAGTGATTCAACATAAGATAGTGTAACTGTGATCTTAAACTGGCAGTTTTAACACCACCACCACCACCACCACCACCACCAACAACAACAACAGAATTTGTTTGGGTTGTGCAAAGGGACATTGGACTTCACAGAAACTATATTGTTTAAGGAAATGGAAACATACTGAAATGAAAACAATCAACATTACACTTTTCTGTAATAGAGCTATGGTGCTGCTTTGGTAAGGCATCGTCCCACTATCATTCTGCACTGCCTTGCTGACTTTTTTTCCCATGTTTATCCTACTTAACACATGCATGTTATTTAATTATTTAGTGTAGTAATTTTACAATTGTAGCAATTTTTTTTAATAAAAAAAAGCTTATTTTGTTACCAAAAGCTATATTCCCCTCTCCACTCCATTCCCTTTTTCTCTCTTGTATGTTTACAGATAATACTGGACATATTTTCAGGGCTGAAGAAATCCTGCCCCGACAAGGTGGGAAGGTGCTTTACTGAGAATAGCAAATGAAGAGGTAAGGAGTCCGAAGAGAAACCTTGTGTCATAAAAAAAGCAATGGCACTAATGAGGAGATTTGCAGATGACATCAAATTGGGAGGGATAGCCAGTACAAGACTATAACAATCTTTTGATTGCCCAAAGAGCCAATGAGGAGCCTGGCTCCATTTCCTTGTATGGATTCCCCCCTGCTTGGGGATATCCATACCACATCCACTCACACTGTGTGGCTGCTGCAATAGTGCAACTGTAATGGGATGAAACGTTCACACCAGAAACATTGGTAGAACCATAGCAAAATTGCAGGTGTTAAGAGGTTTTTTCCCATTAATGAAAAAAAAAAGATGGAAATAATGCAACAATCAGATAGACACAGCATTGTGTGACAAGTCCCTGCCAAAGACACTATTGTCCTGCTGTATTTGCAGTTTACTGCCTTACTTGATAATGCTCATTGCCACTCTTTCAGATCGAGCAAATGAGTGGGAAACTGCTGGTGATAACGGTACTCATTGCCGTAATTTTCAATTTAAAAATCTAAATGATATTTCTGTCATTCCAGACTGTCTCCCAGAAGTCAGAAATTTGACTTAATTTTCATTTTTCTCACCTTCTTCTGCTATTTCCATAGTTTAAAAGTCCAGTCGCTGCTGGAGAAGTTTTCTTCTGACTCAAACAGCAGCTACAATTACATTTGAATGTTTGAAAGAAATTACATTCAAAATTGATACTCTTCTTGAGGATTAATCCCTCAAGAAGAGTATCAGTTTTGAATGTATGATTTAGAGTCAAGAATGGAGCCATAGCGATATGAAAACAGCAGTTTATTTGATGATCCAGTGCTTGTCCAGATGTCCAGCATTTAGTCTGAGCGATTGGGCTTCGAAGGAGACATGTAACTTACCATTTGGAGCAATCTTGCAAAAGCTACCTAGAAAGAGAATACAACAACATGTAGCAAATTGCAGGAGGATACAGGAAATATATTAGCCAATCATTAAACAGAAATCATTAAGCTGTAATTCAAGCACCAAGTGAAAACTATTCATGTTGAAACTTTTCATTACTTTTCAGAATGTTATTGTTATTAGTAGAAAGTGCCAGTTAGTTGATTATAGGGTTGGAATGTTCTGGATATACTTAATCTGCTTTTCCTTAAATTTCCTAAAAGTTTAATAACTCTGCAGTTTCTACATTTTCCCTTGATTTAGAAACTTTTCCTTTTCCTTTATTTTACCCTTATAGTCAACATTTAATCTTTCCTTTGAGGGAAATGATTTTTTTTGTCATGTCAGGAGCGTCTTGAGAAACTGCAAGTCACTTCTGGTGTGAGAGAATTGGCCGTCTGCAAGGACGTTGCCCAGGGGACACCGGATGATTTGATGTTTTATCATCCTTGTAGGAGGCTTCTCTCATGTCCCCGCATGAGGAGCTGGAGCTGATAGAGGGAGCTATCTGTGTTCTCCCCAGATTCGAACCTGTGACCTGTCGGTCTTCAGTCCTGCCGGCACAGGGGTTTAACCCACTGCGCCACTGGGGGCTCCTATAGGGAAATGATTATAACCTCACATTGTCCATACATCCCTTTTGATCTGGAGATCACATGGCTGCTATTTACCTCTTACTGAAGTTGTGCTAAATGAGAGGAACATTAAGTATATATTAATATTGGATTTGTGAGTATAAGTTAGTGATTTTAAACAAACCTCAACACCATCAATGCTCACTATAGGGTAAAACAAACAATGTTTTTTAAAAGTGATTTTGCAGCTTTGCAATATATATATGCTTCCTGAGTGGGTTTTAAGGGGGAGATAATTCATTATAGCATAAAAGCTAGAACAGTCTAGCTAGGGGAAAAAAAAGCATAAGCCGACTGGGCACATGTGTGCTTTTCCATCAAAGATGGTGGAAATTGTAACAGACAGATCAAGTGTCTTCCAGTTTCTGTGTCAAAGAGTTTTGCCGATCCCTTGAACCATGCAAGAGCGGGGTCAGGCAGTAAAAGCAGGGTGGCGGACGGATGACCAGTTCAGTAGTGCTATGAGATTATCACTGATCTACTTAGGTTCACTGGTTTTTCTTCCAGGAGTTGTAGAGGGTGGGCAGCTCATAAGGTGTTATCAACCTGCAATAGTGAAAGGATGTGAAGTGGGGACTGAATGAAGCATAGAGATCCTTTAGGCACACCTTAAAGCAAGGTCATGGCATGTATGCTATAAATGATAGCTTGTGGTGTGCAGCTAGAACTCCTCTTGGAATTGGCAAGTGATTTTGAAAAGTGGTTTTTATTTTCCTGTGATATCGCTTTTATGTCATGAAGTGGAGCGGCTCTCCTGTAGTGCCTTCAGTCAGTGTGAAAAGCTTGTCTAATCTCCATATTGTATGTATAATAACAAAGGCAGCATCTCACTCGTGGCTCAGGATGGAAACAGGAAGAGAGAGGTTCAGAAAATTATTTATTATTTATTTATTATCGATACTCATGGATTTCTGTTCTGTTTTTGAAACTGGATTTCCATCAGACTCTGAATCAGAACTCAAGAATCCCATATTGCCATTTGACACTGGCAAAATTAAATCCAAGTGGCATGAAACAGAATGGATAGAGGGCACGTGTAGGCTGTCTCTTATGAAGTGAAGCTCATTTTCAGAATTATAACATAAAAGAGTGACATTATATTATCGAAACAGCAAGTAATGGCTTCTTGTTACTCCCAGGGTCCTTCTTAAACACACAGAGTTTCAAAAATTACTTTGGAAAAGTAATCCATTACTAAAGTGTAATGTGATATGTTCCATGTTGCTGTGTTCATTACTTTTCTATTATTGTTTTTCTTTTTTAAGAGAAAAGAAACCCATAGTATTGATAACAGAATGGCATAAAACCTGAAAAATTCCTATCAAAATGCCCTCTGAAAGTAACTTTTGAAAATATCTGTTACTTACAACTGCAACAAAATAATGTGATTCTGGCCCATCACATTCCTTTTGAACTATAATTTGATCACACCCTTCTTGAAGAATTGTGTATTTATTAAATAACAGCTATGTAATTTGCAACTGATTCTTTTTAGTACAGGAAAATCTCGCTTGTCCAACCTTCACTCATCCAACGTTCTGTATTATCCAGTGCAGTCTGCCTCCTGCCCAGATCCACAACTGTTTCAATACATTGCGATGTTTTGGTGCTAAATTCGTAAATACAGTAATTACTACATAATGTTATTGAACTGCTTTTTCTGTCAATTTGTTGTAAAACATGATGTTTTGGTACTTAATTTGTAAAATCATAATTTGACGTTTAATAGGCTTTTCCTTAACCCTTCCTTATTATTCAACATTGTTGCTTATCCAACATTCTGCTGGCTCGTTTACGTTGGATTAGCGAGACTCTACTGTAATTGCAAACACTGCAAGGAACAACAGAACAACAGAACTTATCCCTCGTAAAAAGTGACTTTCCAAATTTTGGTGTAGAATCACTTGGTGTCTTGAGGTGATGGCACCTTCGCACACTTTTGGACTGCGATTTTCCATTATTATTTGCTGTAAAGGAAATCTTTTTGTACTTTCATATTCTGATCTTGTGCTTTTTAATCAGAGGATTAAATGTGACTGTTTTTATAGCATCTTTGGGGGACATGAGAGGAGCCATCCCCTGGCAACGTCTTCGTAGACGGCTGATTCTGTCACTCCAGAAGCAACCAGACACAACTTGCAGCATGCAAACAAGCAAGCAAAACAACCAACGGACCTTTTCAGGATCACCATGACAATAATAAAACTCTGTTTTGTCTGACTGTTAAAAATTTGTTTAAAATGTAATACAATTGTCTGATTGATAAAAATAAATAAATAAAAATAAATAAATAAAGCCTCTCTCAGAGCTTCTAACCACCACTTTCCATATGAAAGTGCTTCCCTATGGGCACTATACATTGAATTCTTTCTACTTTGGAAGCAATTTATCCCAAGGAAGATCATGAACCCTCTTCTCCCTCTTTCCCTACCAGCTCTTGCCCAGCCCCCTCATCTGTGTTGAGTTCTCTCCTAATATGGATTTGAAGCTTGCTTAAAATGACTCTTCAAAATTAAAATACAACAATAGCATTGACTGTAATAATTTTAAAATTAGCAGTAAAAGAGCAATAGAATAGATTAGAACATGAATAATAAAATCCTGGGATTGGAAGAAATCTTAAGGGTCATTAAGTGATACACAATCAAAGCAGTCCCAATAGATAGCCACCCAGCCTCTGTCCAAAAGAGACTCCACCACACTCTTGTTGCTACTCCAAAACCGTAATTTTGCTACGATTAAGAATTGTAATGTAAATATCTGATACGCAGGATGTGTTTTCATTCACTGGACCAAATTTGGCACAAATACCCCATACACTCCACTGCTTTAGAACACCTCATGCCTCTTTCTCAAAAGACCATCTAACATCTAGTTCCATGGTACTTCAATGTGGAGTCTAATCTGATGTAATAGATCATTGTTGGTGTTCTCCCTTTGAGAAGTGACAGGGTGAGAAACCACCTCTTTTTAGATCTAGATCTTAATGAGAGTGTAGTCCTGATAAGCATGTGTGTCTGTTCAAACAGACTGATACAATGCTAAAGCCTTCATGTCATCTATCCATCTTTTCCTTAATAGTACACTGAGGGTGGAATTGAACAACTACAGTACTTGGACTGGCAGCTCCAGCAGTCCTGACTAGTATAGCCAATGGAGAGAGATTCTGGAAGTTCAACTAGGCCTCAATACTACTGCAATAATATCTAGAAGGTGTTAAAGAAGTAATGCCTAAGAATACATCTAGTGCAAGCATGGGCAAACTTCAGCCCTCCAGGTGTTTTGGACTTCAACTTCCACAATTCCCAACAGCTGGGATTTCTGGGAGCTGAAGTTGAAGTATTTTGAAGTTCAAAATACCTGAAGGGCTAAAGTTTGTCCATGACTGATCTAATACTTTCTCTGTGGTATACCTGTATTTTTATTGTATATTGCCCAAGTTACCTAATAGTAGCAGGATGTGATTTATCATTCAATATATCAATTCAAATCAATATTTAGTTCAAAATAAATACTTGGACTCAGTCTAGTGCATGATCTTATCAGAACTCCGATATTCCTTGCTGAGTACTAATCTCTAGGAGTACAAGTTCTCCATTAATGAAATGAAAATATTTTATTTTACAGTAGTGTCTTGGATAAGCAAAAATGTTGGATAATAAGGAGGGATTAAGGAAAAGCCTATTAAACATCAATTTTACAAATTAAGCAACAAAGCTTTTACAAATTAAGCAACAAAGCATCATGTTTTACAACAAATTGACAGAAAAAGCTTTTACAAATTAAGCAACAAAGCATCATGTTTTACAACAAATTGACAGAAAAAGCAGTTCAATACACGGTAACATTATGTAGTAATTACTGTATTTATAAATTTAGCACCAAAACATCGCAATGTAGTGAAACAGCAGTTGATCTGGGTGGTAGGCAGACTGTGTTGGATAATACAGAACGCTGGATGAGCAAATGTTGCATAAGTGAGGCTCTACTGTACTTCTGAACACTGAAGCCACTAGAAACTCTAAGAATAATTTTAGATCTAAAATAACAATTAGTTAACCTAAGAATTTTTCTTCTATTCAGGGCTGACACCAATCTCTTGTCCAATGATCAGTAGCAGCCACATTATATCTGTTTCTGGATCAATTTTTTAATCCAGTTTTTCCCACCACTGCCCTATGACAATTGTTTTATGAGCAAACTGTTCAGGTTGTTTTAGCAACATGTACTCTACTTTAAATAGAAACAATTATCTCTGTTCCTTAATCTTAGCACTGCTTCATGAGAGAATAAAAGTGGAGCAAAGTGAAGGGTTTGCTAAACCAAAATAATGGTTCCTGGGAGAGCCTGCCTTGTGGCTGCAATTAGACAAGGGTGTGTTTTTTGCTAGGTTGAGGGAGGGGTGTGTGCCCTGACCTCTCCTCCTAGACCTGTGTGTCCCCATCTGAAGGTCTGGCGTATCCACTCTCACTACTTAATGATAGTGACATTACCCATCCGCCCAGCATCATGGGGCCTTTGTCTTCATTCAAGCAGAAATGAAGTTCTCCTGGGCGCACTTATCAATCACTGCAGAGCTCCAGCTGTTCAGGAGGGTTTGGATCGACTTCAGCGGCCGCGCTTACAAATTGTCTCTCAATAGCACCGAGCTGAGACCCCCCTTTTTGTCATTGTCTTCCGACAAATGTTTTTCGTGGCAGTTTTTTGCAGACATTGCCGGCTGCCTTCTGCTACGGTGATTGAAAACAGGCCTGCTTTGCATTCTCCTGCTGGAGCCTGGGGTTCAGGGAGTTCTCCCCAAGTGCCACTCTGCCTGTATGTTGTGCCAAAGACAATTATATGCATAGTTTTGCTGATTGCATTAAAATCATTAGAATGAAAGGGTCTGAAAATTGTACATTACAGGGAGGAATTAGAAAAAGCTTCTGAGACAGACAATACAGTCCCCAAAGTGAGTGCCACACAATTAGCTTTACTTGTGTTACGTACACACAGCTTAAGAGAAGTTCCTTTGACAAATGACCTCATTGTTGTTGCCTTTCTGCCCCTTGCTTGCCCTCTTTTTCATTTCTCCCATGGCTTTTATTCACTTAGCTTTCTTTTTCTCCTTTTAAACAATAGAGTTCAAAAATAGACCCTAAAAACAAAAACGTGCTTCCTTTCTTAGTATACATGGAAATTTGAAATATATAAAACATTATTTAGAATCCTCCAAAAATCTTAGGGCTACATATTATCTTTACAGATACCATGTTAGGCAGGTTACAACATGGCTTCAGTTGATTAATCCAAGAATGGTCCAGAGAATAAATGCTTTGGTCTGACACTGAACGTGGCCATACACACTGTTTGCAACCTTTAGTGGCCATGAGTTGGCATCCAAATGGAATCCAAATGCAACCAGGCTGAGATTGCATTGGCCCTACTGGACTGTTGAAGAGATTTCAGCCAGGACAACAGATATGAAGGTCTCTGTCCAGTGAGCTTCTGCTAAACCAGATGAGCCAGGACAGAGAACAAAGCACTCTGGGTTGAAGGCAAACTACAGAGATTTATTACAGTTTGGCCAAAAGGGATGCAAGCACCATGATATCATTCAAAATGTACAAGAATAACATCATAGAAAAATACGTTTTATACAGTTGTGACAGGCATTCAGACTTTCTGCACTGTTGCATTCTAGCCTTGCAACACCTTTTCATCCAGCACCACACCAGAGTCCAGTAGTACTAACTACAGAGGTTTATTAAGAAAAGTATGTACAAAGGGAAAAGGGCATTTCCCAAAAGAGCAACAGAGAAGAAAATACAAAATAGCAGCAGTCCAGATACAAAACAGTAGCTAAGGTACATGAAATCACGAGAGCCCAAAACTCAGGCATAAATCCATAAGCATGAAACAGGAACTTTTCCCAAGGCAAACCCATCCAGGAACATAGGCAAACACATGAACCGTGAACTTGAGAGCTGAGACAAGCATCACCTCCTTATAGCAATGTCATCTCCACTGAAAGGCCCAAAGCAAACATCACTTAATTTAAGATGAAGCCTAACCAAGAAACCATGAGGCATGTTGGATGCACCTGGGATTTTGGGCCTTCTCATGGAGTCTCTCCAAACACCTAATTAATCTAGCTTTCACTCCCTCCGTCCAGAGACCTAATCTGGCTTTGTGAGAAAACTCCCCATCGGCCTTCGACCGTTTCCCAGGGGAACTGCACTCTTTACTGATACTTGGGAAAAAACACAGAAATCTCAAACAGAGGCCTCTTTGGTCTGCACTTATCTTGGATCATTAACAGATTCTTCACTTTGAAACCCATCAATTTCCTCATCCTCTGAAACATCGGAAAAATCCCCAGCCACTTGCTGAGCCACAACATAAGCTTCCTCCTGATTGACTGAGAAATGGGCCAGTTAGGATCCATGCAGGGAATGGCTGCAGGTTTCTCTGCATCATAGACAGGAGGAGGGGAACTCCATGGTGGGCACATGGTGGGTTCAGTCTGTAGTAGAGACACCCCCATGGAGGACACGAAGCTGAAGGAGATGATGACATGCTTATGCAGATTATTCCTTGATTGATTCCTGACTGTGAGAGCTGTTCAGCAGTGGAACTCTCTGCCTGGAGTGTGGTGGAGGCTCCTTCTTTAGAGACTTTTAAGCAGAGTTTGGATGGCCATCTGTCAGGGGTTCTTTGAATGTGATTTTCCTGCTTCTTGGCAGGGGGTTGGACTGGATGGCCCACAAGGTCTCTTCCAACTCTATGATTCTATGATTCTATGATTCTATGATTTAAGTGTCCAGTTCCATGAAGAAAAGGTGAAAGACTTGAAGAACAAAAGGTGTCACCAGAGGCTTGGCTGCCCTTTCAGAAGACAAATGTATTCATATTTGTTTTAGCCTTTCTTTCTGTGAAAACTATAAGCCTTCAGTCATATTTAAACAGGTAAACATGTAAACACAGTCCTGGTGATAAAGGGATTGTTTGTCACACATATATTGAGAGATCACTGGAGGAAACCTTCTTAATTGTTCAGTGATCTCCATTCCCAGAAACTTATGTGCAATGAGGCAGCGATAGTGATAGGAACTCTTAGTATGCAAACCAAATTAGATATGGTTGTCGAGACAGTTTTAACTAGAGGATTTTAACGTCAAGATAAGTGATTTTAATGCTTTTGTATGTGTATGGTCTAGTATGTTTCGGCATTGAATGTTTGCCATTTATATGTTGTGCTCCGCCCTGAGTCCCCTTTGGGGTGAGAAGGGCAGAATGTAAATGCTTTAAATAAATAAATAAATAAAGGGCACTAGGGAAAGCAGACACCTTCATAATATATTTGATGCTGTTTTATATATTAAAGAATTGATACAGTATACAATCAAAACAAGTTACACAAGAAATATCATTTTAGATATGATATAGTTTGGTGTACAGTTGCTACTGGCTCCTTCCAGAGCCTCCAGTGGCTTCAGTATTGCAGTATTGCAGAACTTCAAAACTTTGAAATACAGGAAAAATTGTATCTCTTGCTTGAAGTTTCATTAATGTCCACAAATACTTTTTTTTTGGGGGGGGGGGGGTGCTGTGCTCAACAACACTGTCACCTTCACATGTGTGTCAGTGTTATGGGCAGCAGTTTGTCTGGCCCGGCTCAGTTGCTACTTGGGAGAGGTCTCCAGCAGAGGAGAACTGAATGTAAGTTTGGAAGGGATTAACCTGACCTCAAGGAAAGCATCACAGGCTTCTGGGATTATCTGCAAAGGCTATCTGAAGTGAGCTCTTTGGATAAAAAGGGCATCCATAAGAGATAGCTTTTTGGTAGCAGAGAACATCAAACTTTGATACTTGTGCTACCCATAGGTTAGATCTCTGGACCCTAACCTTGTTCCTGAACTCTGATTTGGACTCTGCCATTCCTGTAATGGAAGACTATCCTACTCGTCCAACTAGGGATCACCTAATTAAGTAAGTAATTCCTGTAACCCTGTCTTGGACCTTGTTGTATCCTGAAGCTTTGAATCTGAACTCTTGACTGACTTTCTGGCTTGATTTATGGGCATGAATTTCAATTTGTATCGTGGGACTTACTTTAAGTGATCTTTTTACCCCATGTTTTTTGTCCGTTGCAGCCAATCAACACGGATTTACCTCTAGAATTTTGTACCTCCCCCCCTTTAATTCAGGAACTCCCGTGTTTTAGGTGCTGTGTAGATGAGCCTTAAAACCCAGGTGGAAGTGGGTTAAAATGATCCATTTCCTCCCAGGTTTCAGTTCCTATCTCCTCCCACAACCCCGGGCTTTCCCTTGGGGGGTGGCTAGATGCCATTTAGGCAACAATTTATTAAAAAATTATTCCAAAGGGGGCTGGGCAAACCTCAGCTACAGGACGTGCCTTCCTTGAGGCAACCCTGGAGGGAACTCTGCTTAGTGCAGCCACCCAAACCTCCAGCCCTTATGTTCTGCTGGAAAATCCCTGCCAATAAACACCAAGAGCAGAAACTATCCAAATTGTAGCAATGAGAACCCTACTGTAAATGATTGGCCTACCCTGAAGGGTGGTGTGTAAAGGGCTGGTGTATAAAAAGTTGGTTTATAAGGCAGAAGCCAGGCCCATCTTGCTGAATCTAAGCAAGAGCTGAGGGGTAGAGCAATCAGGCTGTCTTTAGGCAGAAGTGCAGTCTGGTTGGCTGACAGACAGAGGCGGCCCTAGGTAATTTTCAATGGTAAGCAAGCAGTATTTTGGCGCCCCGCCCCCCAACCAATCACTGATTTATATTTTCTGTTTGCCGTGGGAGTTCTGTGTGCCATATTTGGTTCAATTCCATCATTGGTGGAGTTCAGAATGCTCTTTGATTGTAGGTGAACTGTACATCCCAGTAACTACAACTCGTATATGTCAAGGTCTATTTTCCCCCAAGAGCGCCTCAAGAGAGCCCCTGGGCAAAATCAACTATACTGCAAATGCTTACTTTGTGTAATGGGTTGAGCCGCCCCTGCTGACAGAATTGGAGGGACAACCTTAGTAGTTGGAGACGGGCAGAGCCAGAGCCAAAGGAAGAAGACTGCAGCCATTTTAAGATCAGTTAGGGAAATGGTGGTGAAGAGGAAGGGGTTAGGAGTCTGAAGGGAAGGAAGGAGGATATTTGGGAACTGCTTTGTAATACGAAAGAAACCTCTTTGAGGAATAATAGTTATTAGGCCTCTAAAGCGTTCAAAGTGCTCTGAAGAAAGGAAGGGAAAATTCAAAAGGTTTTAAAGGATTCCTGTTTGAATTTCTATGTGTGGAACATTTTTTAAATAAACTCAAGAATATAAGTACCATTCCTCTGTATTGAAGAAAGCCTGACAAATTAAATGCAACCATTAAGCTTTTTGACTGTTCTAAATAAGCCATATTTTCCTTTTTTTTTAATCCAACTGAAGTCTCCATGTGGCTGTTGAACATTTCAGTAAAGAAGGTGGCCTATGAAATAATAAATTGTGGCAGCAAAATTAATCTTTAATAAATAATTGGGAGGTGGCAAAGGCAAAAATAAAAGTATACAGTGGAGGGAATTTTTCCACTGACTGGTTTTCTGTGAGTGAGGGTGTGCATGTGCATGGATTCCCCTCATAGCCTCACCTCAGGCCAAGCCTTGTTGTTTGCCTTTTGTCCTCCATTTTGTGTAGGAATGTGCCTGAGGCATATTATCCCATCAGTTCCCCATTGTGTGGGGGCTGGTTTCTCTGTAACTGGTGGCATTTGGTGGGATGTTCCTAATGGGGTGGCTATAGTCCTCCATACCTGTTAAACTCTGGGAAAGGTGAGAGGAGGGAGCAAGGAAGGAAAGGCCTATTTCCCCATTAGGAACCTGCCTCCTACTTCAAGCTGAAGCAAAGAGCACAGCTGGGGGCGGGCGGGGGTGCCTTAAATAGCCTATAGCGCCATCCTTGCCAATTGCTCCCACCAAATCTGGTCTCCTTCATGAGGGCCTTCAATTTCCCCCCTGCATCTTAGGCTTTGCCTGCCAGTTGTGAGTGGGCCAACTTGGTTGCTTCCACTATAATAGCTATCGCTGTGCTTGCAATATAAATCGTTGGAAAGGTAGGTAATGCCAGTGTGAATAAATTGGGGGGACTTTTGATTTTTGCTTCTCATAGAATTAGCATGGGGATTTGGGTAACCAGTTAAAATTCATGTGTAAACCATATTTTTTTAACCCGAGAAATTTCAGGGGACTTGATTGAAACATTTCAAAAGCAGCTGAAAGTAGAATGACAGAAGATTAATTGAGATTGACCCTGCCAAATCAGGATAGTGGGAAGATATATTTCTTAACCATCTTCCTAGAAAAGCTGAAGGGTAGTTTGTCTCCAGACAGCAGGAGGGGATATTCAGAACTGATTTTGCCTACATTTCCCCCATTTTCCCCATTCTTAAAGGCGACCAGTTCTTAAATAATATTATATGTGTAGGTAACAATAAAATCCCAAAGAGCCGTTAGGAAGCCAGACAAACCCATCCCTTTCTTGAGGTAGAGCACATTGATCAACCTAAAGTTTCATCCGTGCAAAGGCTCTGAATTTATTGAGTCAGTTCTAGACACAGAACTAGAGAAGGAGTTTCTACAGCAAGTCACCATCATTCCACCCAGCAAAGAAAACAAAGTTAGTCTGTAGGATAAGTGCAGTCTGCTACTGTTTGGGTAGACCCATATTTGCCATGAAATCCTAAGTAGTGTCATTATAGATATCAAAGGATCTCAACATAACCTACCCAAGGAATTCTGACCTCAAACCATTTTAGGAAGAGAGAATGTTGTGCAGTCAGGTAGGTGGCTCTTCAGCAGAATCCCAATATTAATATGCACACTTAAACTAGTCAGATTGTGGGATAAGGCAATAGATGAAAAGAAATTAATTAAGACAGACCCCTGGCTTTGGCTCCTAAGTTTCTTGATCTGACTTGCTGATGCAAGGGGAACCCAAAAAGGAAGATATTTAATCTTGTTTCTCATCCAATCAGATATCCATAATATTTGCTAAACAGTGGGCCAGTGCAATCAATGAAATTAGGGTAAAATCATTTCTAAAGTATTTCCAAAATTGGACGTGGTCCGTATCATAACTATAATTAGTTAACTACTTTTTTGTTACTTTTGTTAAACAATTGTGTCAATGGGGAAACTTCAGAGGCCTCTTTCTCATTGTTAGTGCTATTGGCATGAAAATTGCTATGATTATAGAACACATTTACCATTGTTAGCCCATCAAGTTTCAGAACGTTTCACTCATCCATGGATCGTTGGGGACTTTTCAAAGTTTTTACAAACAACGTTTTTTTTAAAAAAACAAAACTACAAGAGCTATCTCCTTAAATTTTCTGTACAATGAAACAAGCCAACAGTGGATCATTGTCCCCAAGTACCAGCAATATTCAGACATCTACTGATTTTTGGGAAGCTTTAAAAGTTTTGAAAAAAAGGTTGCTTTTTTTTAAAAAAAAAAGCCACAACAGCTATCTCATTGAATATTGTTAACCAATAGAACTCCAATTTAAGGATTTCTTCCCTGCCCAGCACAGATTTACTTACTAGGATTGAAATATCAGTCAGTCCTCCTCTGTGCAGATGCAACAATTTATGGAACTCTGACTGGCTGCTTTAACTCCTGACAATGGTTTAAAATATATAAAGGTTCTAATGACATTTGTTGGAAATATAATGGTGTACACGTGAAAAAGAACAAAACAAAAGAACTAAAAAGTACACAATCACAATGAAAGACTAAAAGGGGACTAAGCTCCACTCACTATACAGTGATCAAACATGTTTATAAAGTAAAATGAAATAATACAAGTCTTTAACTATTGTACTGTGCATAGGATATGTGAAAAAAAACAAGAAAAAATCAAATACATCATTTAATGGAGGACATTTTTAAAATTGCAACTCAACTGAAACCTGAACCTTGTTTGCTTTTTTATCACATTGGTGGAGACCAATGTGATAAACATTGTGGAAGAATCAAATATATTTTTGCAGTTGCCAAACTATTTTATGCATCAAACTGGTAAGATACAACTTCTGTATCACAAGAAGATTACCTGGTGAAGTCATATGATTTGTCAGAAATTGCCAAATGGACAACTTTGAGTAAAGAAAGATCTTTGATAAATTTTAAGCAGGATTGATAACCAATAATGTGAATGGTTACTTTTCTTTAGTTTTTAAGTTAAAATTATTGTGATGGAAATGTACAATCAGTTAGAATGCAATAAGCAGTAAGACAAAGAAGGTAAAAGGTAAGGTAAAGGTTTTCCCCTGACATGAAGTCCAGTTGTGTCCAACTCTGGGGGTTGGTGCTCATCTCAATTTCTGAGCCAAAGAGCTGGCATTGTCCGTAGACACCTCCAAGGTCATGGGGCCAGCATGACTATATGGAACGCCATTACCTTCCCACTGGAGCGCTATCTATTGATCTACTCACATGTGCATGTTTTTGAACTGCTAGGTTGGCAGAAGCTGGGGCTGACAGTGGAAGCTCACGCCGCTCCCCGGATTCAAACCTGTGACATTTTGGTCAACAAACTCAGCAGCTCAGCGCTTTAACCCACTGTGCCACCGGGGGCTCCACGACAAAGAAATTTATTAAGACAAAGAAGTAAATACTTAAAGGGATAGTATACAAGAAGAATGGGCAAGGTACAACCCATGGTCACAGGCAGCTCTACAGGGCTTCCTAACACTCCTTTCCTCCATATTCTTTTGTTCCCTCTTCAAATCAAATTGCTTCCCTTAAAGACAAACTTGGCCAAAAATATCAGGTCCAACAAATTCCTCATCTCATTGACAATTTCATTTCCAGAAGGTAGAAAAGGCAACAAGGGGATCAACTATTTTAGATCTGATCCTAATCAACCATGATAACCTGGTTAATGGGGTGGAAGTGACAGGTTTTTCTAGAGTTTGTTATACAACAGAAAGAGGAAGTTGAGCATAGACAGAAACACATTCTACACTTTAAAAACCTGATTCAGTCAAGTTAGGGAAAAACTGAGTGTGACCCCGATGGGCAGGAATACTAAAAGAAAAGGATCCCGTGATGGATGGGAGTTTTTGAAATATAAAAATATCGGAGGCTCAATTTCAAGCAGTTCCAATGGGGAAGAATAATAGGAGGTGACCTTGGATCTTATAGTTGACCCATATCCAAAAGAGATCTGGGGAACCCAGGATCCTTTCAGACAGGCTCTATATCCCAGGATCCGATTCCAGATTTTCTGTTTATCCCAGATTATCTGGCAGTGTGGACTCTTAGGATCAAGTTTAAAGCAGTGGGATCAGATCTTGGGATATAGGGTCCCTAACTGATGATGGATTTGAATCAAACTTGGCACAGAGACCCAACATAACCAACTTTAAATACTTGTGGGGTTGACCTGTGAATTGACCTTGAATGTTGGGAGTTATAGTCACCCACATTCATAATTGTCTTTCAGTAGTGTTGTATTCTTATCTGAGAATACTATTTCTAAGTATTTTATTTTCTCTATTTATAAATCCTCATATTTCTTTTAATACATTCTTCTGTTTTTCTGTTAGATTTTTATTTGTTTTTTTGTTTGTCTGTTTTTAAATCTGCCATTTTTCCAAATTCTCTGTTTTCTATCGGATCTTCTATTAAATAATACTTAAAATGCCAAAATAAATAACAGAGAGGAAAATGGGCATTCTTGTCTTGAAACCTTTTGGATCTCACATTCTTTAGAGAGTTGTCTGTCCACTAAAATTTTGGAAATTTATTTTTTATGAAGTGCTCTAATCCATTTTATTACGTTAGTTCCAAATTCCATTTTTCTAAGCGTGAAAATAAATACACACAATTTAAATTATCAAATGCCTTTTCTGCATCTATGAATAGCAATGCATCTTTTCTTTCATTACGTTTTCCCAGGAATCAATTATGTCTAAGTTTTCTCTCAGATTGTCCTGAATTTGTCTTTTAGGAAGACAGCCTGACTGATCTTCATGTATGAACTTATTCAGAAACTTTCTGAATTTTTCTTGTCCTTCCTTTGGTATAAGTGTAACCATGGCTATTTCCCATGTATCCAGAATTTTATTTGATTCTAGAATTGCATTAAATAATTCCTGCATGGGCCTTATTAATTTATTTACAAATTTCTTATAATAATTTGCATAAACCCACCTGGTCCTGGAGATTTATTTAATTTTGAAATTGTTTTGAAGATTTTGTCAGTTGTAATTGGATTATTAATCTCTTCTTTTTGTTCATTTGTCAGTTTTGGAAGTTTACTCTCCTTCAAATAATTATCAATCATTTCATGTTGAATCTGTTTTCTTTTATACAATTTGAAATAAAATTAGTGGAAAGCCTTCAGTGTTGTTTCATTATTTGTAATTAAATTGTCTCTGTCTTTATTGCTGTAATTAATTTCTTTTCCTTTTCCTTCCACCCGCCCCCCCATTTTTATTTTCTTCCACAATTGTCTTGCAGGAATTACATGCTTGTTCATTGTAAAATGTATTACAATAGTATGATTGTTTCCCTTCCCCATCTTTTCTGTTGATTTCCCATTTTCTAGATAGGAGACATTACTATTTTAAAACATTTATAACAGATAACTTCCAAGATGACAACGCTAAGTTGAACTCTCTGGCTAAATGTTGTTTGTAGATATTTCTAATATAGGATTACTCCTGCTTCATTTTTTTTATTTGAATCCCTCGATCCAAAGTTGCGTGTCCTTCTATTTTTAAATAAAGTTCAACAATGGTTCCCTTTTCATAGTTACTTTGACTTTTTTTCCTGACCATCATTACCAGTTTGTCAATTTCTGCTATTTTAAAAGTTTTTATAATCCCTTTCCTTCTCTTATATTAATTAACACATTCACCATTTACCCATTTTGTTAGTTGATTAAAAAGTTCTCAAATTCATTCTCTGTCTACTTCTGATGATGTTAACATAGACATTTGTATTACAGGATTTAAATTTTTTTGTATTTTTGAATTGTTTGGATTATTTTTCAATTGCTTTTGCATCTTCTGTAATTTTCTGTCTTAGTTTATTCAAATAATCTCCAAAGTAATTTTATGTCTTCTATTAGTTTTGTTCACCATCTACTCATTCCAAAATATGTTTCATCTAACCCCCAGTTTGGTTGAACTGTAATTGAATTATGATAAGAGATTTTGAACTAATTTTTTTAAAAAATGTACAAGAAATGGGAGAAAACACCAAAGATGAATTTAAACAAATAGTCAGTAAGTGTAGGGAGAAAGTCAGAAAACTCAAAGCACAGAAAGAGTTCATGCTTGTTAGAGAGGTTAAAAACAACTAAAAGGACTTTTTTGAATTTGTCTGTAGCAAGAGGAAAAATAAGGATGTGATAGGAGCACTATGTACAAATTATGGGTAAATGCTAACAGGTGACAGAGAAAAGGCTGGTCTACTTAACACCTTCTTTGCCTCAGTCTTCTTTCAAGAATTAAACAGTGATCGATTTGGGGACAATGGAGCAGATGATGCAGTAACTAACTTTAGCTATGAATTACCTTGTGAATCCTTAGACTCCTTCTAAAACCACCCCACTCACATAATTCTCAATGAAGAAGGAAGAAAGGAATAAAAGGAAAGGTTATACAAGGTTATACCCGGAGTGTGGTGTGTGGTGGAGGCTCCTTCTTTGGAAGCTTTTAAACAGAGGCTTGGATGGTCATCTGTCGGGAGTGCTTTGAATGCAATTTTCCTGCTTTTTGGCAGGGGGTTGGATTGGATGGCCCATGAGGTCTCTTCCAACTTTTTGATTCTATGACTGAAGGCCTCACCAATGGTTCTATTGTGACAAACATCATGTTCATTAGTAATGGCACTCTCTTTGGGCACCATGATAATTGGGTTTCTCCCACCACATAAGTGAAGAAGGCCCCAAGACAGTTGGCTAATATCAGACTCTCTCATTATCTATCTGAAGGCCAGTTTCCCCAATAATTCACCCAAAGCTTCAATTTTTAGTGATAATACATTAGAACTCTGCCATGTATCTTAATTCTTGAATGAGCTAAGAATATTGAATCATGTCTATGAAAAATATCTCCATATGCCATTGCATTGAGAAACCAGTTGTTTGTTGTTATTCATTCATTCAGTCGTTTCCGACTCTTCGTGACTTCACGGACCAGTCCATGCCAGAGCTCCCTGTCAGTCGTCACCACCCCCAGCTCCTTCAAGGTCAATCGAGTCACTTTAAGGATGCCATCCATCCATCTTTCCCTTGGTCGGCCCCTCTTCCTTTTTCCTTCCATTTTCCCCAGCATCATTGTCTTCTCTAATCTTTCCTTTCTTCTCATGATGTGCCCAAAGTACTTCATCTTGAGCAGTCAGGCTTTATTTCTTGAAGTATGGACTGGTTGGATCTTCTAGCTGTCCATGGCACTCTCAGCACTTTCCTCCAACACCAGTTAGGTTCTCATTATCTGTACTCCTTATTTGGTTTTGACTTCCAATGTCTCAGCAGCATCCACTCCCAGTTACAACAGCACAGAGAGTGCAGGACAAGGGCCAGAAGCTTCTCAAGAGAGAAGAGGTGGGTGTCTTCAAAAGGCTCTTTAGTGACATCAGATATTGTATAGTGCTTAATATAGAACTCAGGATGAGAGAATAGAATATTATTGACTACTTCAAAGGAGGCATGAACATAATTAAATTGTTCACTTTTTCCAAGGTACCCAATATGGCATACAAATGGTGTTTAAAAGTGTTTATCGTCACAACATTCCTGTGAGGTAGATTAGACTTGGGGGGCAGGGGGCGGGTAATGTTTGGCTCAATGTCAGTTCACGGGTTTCCCTGAAAAATGTGGATTTTAACATATTGGTCTTTCTAATGCTAATCTAGCAACCCATGCTGACTCTCCTGCAGTTCCGATCAAAGCACCATCCTGCAAACTCCGACAAGGTATCTTAACGATTTAACTAAAATCTCATGGAAGAGAGTATAAAAGGCGATCAGATATGCTCAATGAGTTATAATATCCTCCATCAATCATCTGGCAGAGTCCATCGACCCAGGCCACAAATGCAGCTTCCAGGTCAGGCTTGCTGGAGCTCAAAAAGCCCCCCCCCCCTCCCGCCACTGCCAATAGCTTGAAGTGTGCAGCAATAAGATCGTCTCATCATTTTCCCCATCAGGGAATAGTGAAGACAGGGAAGCAATTGCTACTCAGGAAATTAGTACCAGGATGGAAATATAGAAGGCGGATATGTATGATCATAGATTATGTGATTGTGGTAGACCTATTGGCAAGTGTGTTTTTTCAGGTTCAGAGCACCTATATTTTCTAGAGAGGGATGCTTGAAAAAAATCCTTTCCAGGTGAATTATAAACATTTTAAGATGTGTAGGAGAACAAGTGGCAAGGCATGTTCTATTGTTGTATTGTCATAGATGTTGCTTGGCCTTCCTTCAGACATATATCCTTCTGGCAATGATTAGATCAAATTTTCATTTAATCAGTTTTTCATGCGACTCTTTGATGTGATGCACTCTGTGTGATATCTGGAGATACACAATTAACTTAAGGTCTCAGTTGATGTTCATAATAAAGCAGTTTGACCAGGAACTTGTACAGGTGCATGGCAACACCCTTTAGTCAAAACTCAAGTTAACAAGGGAGTAGTGGATTTTTGCTGATCGATAACTAGCAAATAGAGGGAGAAAACATGGAGGCCGTGACAGACTTTGTATTTCTAGGTGCAAAGATTACTGCAGACTCAGACTGCAGCCAGGAAATCAGGAGACGCTTCTTGGGAGGAGAGCAATGACTAATCTTGCTAAAATAATGAAGAGTAGAGACATCACACTGGCAAGGAAGATCCACATAGTCAAAGTAATGGTATTCCCTGTAGTAACCTCTGGATGTGAGAGCTGGACCATAAGATAGATGCTTTTGAACTGTGGTGCTGGAGGAAAATCTGAAAGTGCCTTGGACTGTGAGAAGATCCCACCAGCCCATACTTCAGGAAATAAAGCCTGACTGGTCACTGAACGGAAAGATAGTAGAGGCAAAGATGAAGTACTTCACCATGAGAAGAAAGGAAAGCTTAGAGAAGACAATGATGCTGGGACAATGGAAGGAAAAAGAATGAGGGGCCGACCCAGGGCAAGATGGATGGATGGTATCCTTGAAGTGACTGACTTGACTCTGAAGGAGCTGCGGGTGGTGACGGCCGACAGGGAGCTCTGGTGTGGGCTGGTCCATGAGGTCACGAAGAGTCGGAAGCGACTGAATGAATAAACAACAGTGGATTTTTGATATGGTTTTCCTCATCATATAATGGAGCTGTTGACTTGACCGTGTTCTTCAGATGGACCTGAAGTAACAACATGTCATCAAGTCCGGACTTCTGCCAATGCATAATCTTTAATCATTGTTTGAAAAGCAAAAATGAAAAATGTGTCAATGACTCCAATATTGCTGTTCTTTCATGACTCTTCCTTGTGCAATAATGGCCCGCTGCAGCACCGTATAGCAAAGTAAAGGAAATTCTCATAGGAACACCGAAAGAGTTATGGCATTGCACAAGCAAACACAAGCAGGAAGTGAATCTGATCATGGGTATTGGCATCCACAAAGTGTCAGCATGGCTCAGTAGTAGGGAGGCATGAAATCTTTTCAAAGATAGTATTTTTCCATTTGCTTAAACAATGTCATTGTGGCAAAACAACAGGCTGGTGTGATAAAGTCCAAAGTCTGTTTACTGTGAAATGAGCAGATCTAGACGGGTTTGTGTGTGTGTGTTTTCCATCCATCGTTTTATTTACATTCATATTCTAGTTCTCTCTCTGTACTCCGGCCTCATCTACACTGCCATATAATGGAATTTCAGAATGAAGTTTACCTGCATTGAACTTGATTATATGAGTTAACACTGCCATATAATGCAATTTAATGTAGTTAAACTGCATTCTGAAACTGCATTATATGGCAGTGTAGATGGGGCATCAGCTTTCTATGCATTCATACTTCTACTTGAGTCCTAGATTTTGTCATCTCTTTGTTGGCATATGTCTTCTAGTCAGACATTCATGGATATGTGCCTGGATGTCCACAGGTTAAGAATCAAGCCCCAGCAATGGGCTTGTGTATGTGTGCAGGTATGAGTGAGCTGCACAAGGGATGCGTTCTGTGGCAGGATCACTTCTGAGGAAAGATGGTGCTTTCCTGGGGGTGGAAAATGGAATTGTCATCATGGAATGAATGAATTGTGCAGTTTCTCTTTTGTAACCCAGAGAATAATTAAGATAGATGGGTAGATGAATTAGCTGTCCTGCAAGGTCAAAAGTGGATTGCCTTATTACTCTATTATTTCACCGTTGTGCAGCTATCACCACTAACACCTTTTTCATGATATTTTGTACATCCGTACAAAAAAGGGAGAGAGCAAGAGAGAGATACAAATTGATCGTTTGCCGGTGAAATCAGTCTTCGTCATTGCCGGCAGTGCTTGGATTAATGGGACTGAAGGCTGCTGGAGGTTCAGCCAGAAAGACGGGCAGAAAAACAAGAGAAATTGGTTTGTACCCTTGGGAATGGGATTGATGCGACTCTCACTGAGCTGTTGCTGCTGCCACAACTGCGGTAAAGATGAAGTTTGGGAGTGGAAGAAGCATTATACCATACTTGAGGAAGGATGAATATTGGCTCGATTCAAATTTGCAGAGTGCCAAGACCCTGGACCATTTCCCAAAAGAGAAAGGGAACTCGTCTCCCTTTTCTTTACTCTCACCACATATCTTCACCTAGCTTACAGAACAAGGAACCAGCATTTAGATTCCTCTCTATAGAAGGCTGAATGCTAGCACCATGTTTTGTAAGCCAGGTTGCCATAAGAGTACAGGAGAACTTCCGTGTCTCCCAGGGATCAAAGAGAATGATATCTGGGAGCCTACAAGCAGAACACAAAGACTAAAATGTCCCTAAAGCAAATGAAGACACAACATCATCACAATTCTTTCTGTCCTTGAGTGAATCTGCACATTCTCCATACTCTCCATACTCTGAAAAATATGATAGCCATCTCTGGAATTTAAGTTTACACATAAAGGCTGGTATAGGTTAGCTGGGGAGTCCCTGAACTTTCCAGAGATTGCAATTCTTTTCTAGATCAGGGGTGTCAAACTCATTTTTACTGAGGGCCATATAGTCTTATGGTTTCCTTAAAAGGCCCAGATGTAATTGTTAGGCTATATAAATCTAACAATGTTGCCCTGGTATTAAAAGCCTTGTGAGCCACATGAAATGGTGTGGCGGGCTGGATTTGTTTTACAAGCCTTGGGTTCAACCCGTGTTCTCTAGATAGTTTATTTTTGATTTCAAAGCCTTTAGATCAGAAATCTTTTGCCATAAGGCAGTCTCTGAGTTACAAACATCTGCAACCAAAGCACCAGCAAAATAGCTATGCTTAAGCTACTATTTTAATTGGCACTTTGCAACAGGTTAGTGGCATTGTAACTATATTCCTGTGAATGCAACATGGCATCATCACTTTTGTAACATGCTAAAGTTTAATGTATTTCATTCATTCGCCATTAATTTCAGTTCTTCTAACATTTAGATTAGTGCAATTGGTTCAGAATAATTTACAAATACTCTGCGTAGCCATTTACCTTTGGTTTATCAACTGATTTGAAATATCAATGATTTTCTTATACTGGTTTTGCTTTAAAATATGATGGTTGCAATATTAATTTGTTCTAGTTCCCTTGTGGGATACTGGTATTCACTTCTTATTAATTGATTCCCTCATTAAAAGGCTTGTTATAGTAGCTGAACACAGCATGGCAGTAGAGTACTCTTTCTTTCTTTCTTTCTTTCTTCAATTGTTTTTAATTGCTGTTGCTAAATTACAATATTCAAAAAGGTTCAAATGTTTCCTTACAATATGCCTTGTTCTGAAAAAAAAACCCCTTTTAATCTTTTATTGGGTCTGTAAGCTATAAGCTGTTACAATTGTCATACCTCACAATATTTATTAGCTTGGTGTTTCTTATGAGTCTTTCTTAAAGAGGCCATGTACTCTGTGAGAGGGTTTGCAGGCCTGTTTCTGCTACTTGCATTACATTTAGCTCCAGATAATACATTCCATTCCCCAACAGTAGAAGATCATGTGAATAGTAGTTATTCAACAGACAGGACTGAATTTCACTAGGTAAAATCTTCAGTTTCTTTTCTAAAACATTGGTTTGACATTCTTCTTTGCTGTGAGTCACACTAGGATGGGTTCCTTTTCTTGACCCCCTATCGAGTCTCTGGCTGCTGAGGCAAAACATTTCAGGTAGAAACCAGATCTCGTGGAAGCCTTCTCTTTCCCCTTCTCTGGATGTTTGCGTCTTCACCAATCTCAAGCTATCTTGGAACTGAGCATTATCCACAGGTGGTGACTTCTCCCACAAGAGCTTATGGGAGAGAAGCCCACAGTCCATTATCTTGTTCTCAGCAATGTGAATTATTGAAAGGAGATTTTTACAGGTATGCTGAATTTTTGTGTGATATCATGTCATATCAAAATGACTTGAATACTTTTTTGCAAGGTAAAGCCGAGTCTACATATTATATATAGCAAAAAAAAAAAAATCAAAAAAATCCAAGCATTTCAGGGAGGGGGGGGGGAACTATCTTTTTTCCATTATTTCTTCTTCAAAATGAAATTGTGAGCAAACATTTTCCCAGTTAACAAAGGTCACTGATAAGTAGGATGATATATGAAAACAATCTGAAGAATACGCAGCTGCTATATATCTATTAATCGAAGAATACAGTGAAATGTTCACTGACAATGAGAATAATGACATCATACTCAAATTAGCATTTACCACCAAGGCACCTAAAGCCCTGTGGATGGGATTGAGTTCTCAGTAGACATTTCAGAGTTAGGTGACTACTGGATGTCATATGTTCTGTATCAGAAACTAGAGCTGATGCAGTCTATCCAATGCAGTTTTCTGAATCAGCACCCCAAATAACCAAAGTGAATCTCAACTTGACCAAAAACTGATTCATAACCCTTTGGCACTAATGTTGGAGAGTGGTTCCTGTTCAAGTGGTCTATGGTAAAATAAAAGGTTGGGAACCTCTGCTCTAAGGGAAAGATAAAATGGGTCATAAAGGGCAGTTTACAAAACCGAAGGCAAACATTCAATGCCTCAAATGAATACAAACACATCAAAGTAATACAAGATAATACACAGAAACAACAGTAAACTTACAGCAAAGAATTAAGATGAGCAGAAATTGGTATGAAGTACTCCAAGACCCAAGTCTACTTGGTTTTCTAGGAACAGACATGAATCTAAAGCCCCTTCCACACAGCTGAATAAAACGATTGATTGATTACTACAGGCAGGGGCGGCTCAACCCATTACGCAAAGTAAGCATTTGCAGTATAGTTGATTTTGCCCAGGGGCGCTCTTGAGGCGCTCTTGGGGGAAAATAGACCTTGACATATGCGAGTTGTAGTTACTGGGATGTTTAGTTCACCTACAATCAAAGATCATTCTGAACTCCACCAATGATGGAACTGAACCAAATATGGCACACAGAACTCCCACAACGAACAGAAAATATACATCAGTGATTGGTTGGGGGGGGGGGGGGCACCAAAATACTGTTTGCTTACCGTTGAAAATTACCTAGGGCCGCCTCTGACTACAGGGCTGAACCACAATTGCAGCAAAATGTAAAATAAATGTTCATTGCCTGAATTAAGTCACAAACATTCATATCCAGCTTATTCAGTTTGTCAGTACCCTAGATTGCACAAGAAAGATGGAATTTAATGCTATTCCCATGACACTTCATGATGGTTTTTTATTTACAAACATTGATAATGGTCTGAATTTAACAATCCAAATATTTTAAAGAACCCTGAAAACCCCAGTCTAGGGTTGTAAGTGGAACTGGTAATGTTATTCTCTTGTGGTGGGGTAAATTGTTAGTCTCTCTGTTCACTTCCATTTTTGTTTTGTTTCAGTTTTCCACTCCAAATTTAGTCCTTCACAAAGAGTTGGGACCCCGGAGTTCATGCAACACAATACACAAGTATCCTTTGCAGAAGAGCTATAATGTGCCAGTAAACAAGTCCCACATATGGGCATCTGCCTTTCGCAGGCAGATGTAGGGAGTACTGGATGTTCTTCCAATGGCAGTTTTATGCCTTGTTTAGTTTCAGTGTCCTCAACCTGTTCAAATGGGCAGATGGCTGGAGTGATTTTTTGTCTTCTTTCCCTGAAATTGGTCTGTATGGATTGGAGATTAATATTTTTCACATAGCTGTGACTAGGTATGACATCGCAGTTATAGAAAACCATAATACTTTTGCTGGCTAGAGCAGAGGGCTGAATTTGCAGTGGTTATCTTCTTTTCATGTGAGCTGTATTGTTTAGTCCTTGGTTCCAGACTTATTACTTCATCACACTAGAGAATGAATCCACTTTTAATCCGGTTTCTGCCTCCTGCAAAATTCTGGGGTTTGTACTTTAGTGAGGCTATTAAAGGCTCTTCCCTAAACCATAAACCCCAGAAATCTCCAGGAGGCAGAAACTGGATTTAAAGTGGATTCATTCTCTAGTGTGATGAGGTCCTTATAGACCAGTGGTTCTCAACTTGTGTGTCCCCAGATGTTTTGGCCTTTAACTCCCAGAAATCCTAACAGCTGGTAAACTGGCTGGGATTTCTGGGAGTTGTAGGCCAAAACACCTGGGGACGCACAGGTTGAGAACCACTGTTATAGACCAAGACAGACAATAGTTTTTTCATGGACAGAATGAAAAAAACTTTTACCCACCTCCCTGCCCCCGCTTTCTTAAAAATTGCTGTTCTTCTGCCTGGGGCTGATAACCAAATACCCCAATATTTAGGGGCAAAACCCTGAAACACTTGAACTTGTGAAGGCCCAGGGGCAGGATATGCTGATGATACAAAGTTGATAATACAAGGAGCAGCCCCTGGTGATGTCATTAAAATTGACACATTAAACATCAGTCACTGCTGCTCAGATTTTGCTATTCAAATAAAATACACACACACATAAACACTTTTCCAGATTATTACACTTTTCCAATTATCTTATCCTGGGATATAATCTCTTGCTTATCAACTTGAGAAAGGGGGGGGGGCAGTATGGACGGGGTTCCAAAAATCACCTCCCTTCCTCTTTCCTGTCTTTGCAAAGAAATCAAATCAAACTACCTATCAGCAAAGCCATGTGATGCATTTTTCTCCAATTCTAGTACTCCTGAGGCAGCAGGCCTTCCTGGTTTACTGACACATTTAAATAATCAAAAATTTAAAAACCTGATGCACAAAAGCCTGATTTTCACTTCAACATTAACTGGGCAATCTACCATGTGAGGTGTAGGGCCAGCACTATCATTAGTTATATATAACAAAACCAGCAGACCTGATGGGATTCCTGTTGAAATCTTTAAAGAAGGTGAACCTGAGCAGACACAACAACTCCACAACTTCTGTCTTTCCTTACCAGAAGCCCAACTTCATTAAACCTCAGACCATGGCCTAGGAAGCCAAATAATTCCTGATGGTACTATTTCTGAAGCGATTCATTTATATTATCTTGAGAACCTCATGAGATCAGGCTGGGATATGCATTGTGACCTCAGATTTGTTCACCTTTGCTTAGGGTATGGTGAGTAAATGTTGACCCTCAGGCTGGAACTAGTTCCCCCTTTTCTCCCTGGACCTTTTCATTATGGAAACAGTTTGGAGAGTGGCTCATGCTTCTCGGGGCGTTTCCAGACAGTGTGAAAATATGTAGCAAAGTGGATTTTTAAAATCCACTTTGGCATAGATTCCTATCCTCACCCCACCCCCAAACTGAGCTTTTCTGGGGGAGGGGGTGGCTACATGCCACCAGGAAAATCTCTCCTCACCTTACTCCTGGCAAGTCATTTCCTTGTGCCAGGAGGGCGCGAGGAGAAAAGTTATGGTGGCCAGGTAAGTTTTTCTTTATTTTTAGGAGTAAATGGGGGCGCTGGCGGGGGAGGGGATGGGCACCATCCTGCTCCTCTGGGCTTTTGGAAGCTTGAAGATGCAAGATGGCTGTGAGAACTCAACAGTTAGCATGGTGTTGAGGGGTTTTCAGGGCAGTCAGAAGCCACTCTTCTTATTAGCCATTTGAAGACTACGGAGAAAGGAGTAAATAAAGACAGGTAATACATTTCAACTTTTCGCAACTGAAAATGACATCTCTTGAGATTCAGATCTCTGTTCTGTGGGGCATCTGGGTCTTTCTTAGGCAGAAACTACTAGATTTCTCAGAGTCTCTATAGTTGAGGTGGTGAGGACTTTCCTAGGGCAAGAACATTTTCCCCAATGAGCTTTGGTGCTGGTTTCCTTAACTTGCTTGTCTCACAATCCCACATTTTAGGGAATAATTGACTATGCTTGGTCTTCACCCTCATTCTAATGACCAAGTGGGCAAAATAAAATACAAATAAATCATTGAGCAGGGCATTAAATAATGATATCATGGGTCCTGGCATTAATGGTCCTCTTAGGCCTCTTCCAGACTGTCCCTATATCCCAGGATCAGATCCCAGATTATATGATTATCCCAGATTATGTGGCAGTGGAGACTCATAGAATCCAGTTTGAAGCAGATAATCTGGGATCAGGTCCTGGGATATAGGGCAGTGTAGAATGGGGCTTAATAGCCCAGCACCATGTTTGGGGATAAATGTTCTCAAGAATCAAATGCCATTATATTTTGTTCTTTGAAATCCATGACTGTGATCTAAAGAGGCAAGCTGAAGGAAGCATGTCTTTTATGATGATCACACAAACTCAATGAGTCTGTGTCACTGGATTGTTTAAAATGCATTTTAATTGAATTTGTTGTATTATAACTCCATTTTTAACCTAACATACACAATTGGGTCTTTTTATTTTTGTATTTGCTTGTTTTACATTGATCAAAGTGTGTGAGTGTTAGCTGCATTGAGTCCTCTCGGGGAGGAAGGCGGGGTATAAATAAAGTTATTAATAGTAGTAGCAGTAGTAGTAATAATCACCTTAAAAAGAGGACAGGTAGAGTTCTGGATTTGCCTCTGGCCACCTCAGTGCTTTCACACACTATACCATTTTCGGCCGAGCCCCCAGCCTGGTTTCATTAGTTTGCCTTTGTGTTTTAGTGAAGCCAGCCAGCAGCAGCTGTATGGCAATGGCACAGCGGCCGCTCAGTTCCTAGCCAAAAACCCTGTGAAATTAATCCACATCTCACTGAAATCCTACCCAGCATTCGGGTCACTGCTTCGTTCCAGCACTGCGAAAGGAGGGATTCCGCCATGATTTATTACTGGCCCCAATGCACATATTATTATGAAATGAGTTTATTACACTCTAAATCTCCTGTTAATGTGCTACTGTTTTAATCCCTTTATCCAATTTTCAGTCTCTCAGGCTTGGCTGCCATTCACTTGCACAAAACTCTCTATTCTGAAGGTTTTATTGTGCAATATCCATATTCATTTATTCTGTTTTAAGGCTGTATGGTATGGAGGTGTGGGAAGATAAAAGCCAGGGAGAAAGGATCAGGAAGGCAGGAAATGTATGTGAGGAGTGAGGCAGAGAAAGACTGCAAAAGCAGCAGTTTAAAGGAGAAGGAAGATGGATCAGGAAAAGAGGGTAACGTGAGTGAGAAGTCACTTACCCAGAATAAAAATGGTGATGGTGGGGAACAATAGAGGACGAATGCAGACAGGAGGAGGAAAAGATAAGAATATACATTCATCTTTGATACCATAGCCTTTAAAATTTGTGGAAGATAGTTTAGCGGGGCAAACCATTCCAGAATGAAGAAGCTGTTGTGCCGAAGGCACACAAAAGAGATAACAATAGGTAAAGGTTTTCCCCTGACATTAAGTCCAGTCGTGTCCGATTCTGGGGGTTGGTGCTCATCTCTATTTCTAAGCCGAAGAGTCGGAGTTGTCCATAGATACCTCCAAGGTCATGTGGTTGGCACAACTGCATGGAGCTTCGTTACCTTCCTGCTGGAGTGGTACCTATTGATCTACTCACATGTACATGTTTTTGTACATGTTTTTGAGTCGCCCTAATGGGCTGAGAATGGCGGTTAATAAGTGCATCAAATAAATAATAAATAAAATAGGTTGCTAGGTTGGCAGAAGATGGGGCTAACAGCGGATGCTCACACCGCTCCCTGGATTCGAACCTGTGACCTTTCAATCAACAAGTTTAGTAGCTCAGTGGTTGTTGTTATGAAATAACATTTAAATAACATGTTAAGATACAAAATAAGCTCAGCGGTTTAACTACTGCGCCACCGGGGGCTCCAATAACAACAGCAGCAGCAACAACAATAACAACAACAAGTCCTTATCCCCACCCCATGAACTGAGGTGAGGAATAACAGGAATCAGTGAGGCATCTATGCCAGCAACAGCCTGTGTGTTTGTGCTAGATTTTTCTTTCCATTGCTTAGTCCTATTGGCAAAATCACCTCTGATTATTTCTTTCCTAAACAAAATCCTATGAAATTCATGAAGTCACCATTGTCAACAGGCAACATGAAAGCATACAGAGACCCAAACATTGCAAAGTTCAAGACCTGTGAGAAACAATCATCATGTCTCTAAAAACATCATGAGAAGTTTCATGAAACAGCATGGACTGATTGTGAGGGTTTTTTTTCTTTCTGTCAGGAGCAACTTGAGAAACTGCAAGTTGCTTCTTGTGTGAGAGAATTGGCTCTCTGCAAGGATGTTGTCCAGGGGATATCCAGATGTTTTTATTTTTTACCATCCTTGCGGGAGGCTTCTCTCATGTCCCTGCATAGGGAGCTGGAGTGGACAGAGGGAGCTCATCTGCACTTCCCCCCAGATTCGAACCTCTGACCTGTCAGTCTTCAGTCCTACCAGCACAAGAGTTTAACCCATTGCAATACTGGGGGCTCCTTAGGTTGTGAGGTTAAATTATCTCTTTCAAATATGCCTTTTAGACAAGCCTTTGCAAACCTTTCAAATCTTTATATCATAAGCTGCTTTGAGTCCCATGCTTGGAGAAAAGTGGAATACACAAATGGAATAAATGAACAAATAAATAGACTCTAGATATTCAGAACTAAAATTTATTTATGTTTTCATTTATTCCATTCACATTCCATTTATCTCCTGGTAAGTGTAATTAAAACAATTTACAGCCAAAAACTAATATGAAAACATGTAAAAATACTTTCCCCATCAGGGCTAACCTGCATGCCCAATGACCATCTAGGATCAGGAATATTATTGTGAAAGAAAACTATCTAAATTAGAAAGGTCAACATGGATGACAACATCATATTGACTATGAGAGAATGATAGGAAAAATGGGTACGCATAAAAAAAAAAGTCCCTGATTGAGAAAGAAACTGTTGCTGTATCAGTGGTCCTCAACCTGTGGGTCCCCAGGTGTTTTGACCTACAACTTCCAGAAATCCCACCCAGTTTACCAGCTGTTAGGATTTCTGGGAGTTGAAGGCCAAAACATTCGGGGACCTACAGGTTGAGAACCACTGCTAGATTCACCATGGCTTTGAGCATCCGGAAGAGGTAGTGTTTGAGGCATGCACAATGCTGGCCAATATAGGCTGGGTGTCTGAAATGTGTGGGGCCAACATTCATTTGGATTTTGTATGTATTGAGATATCTTGGAGAAGGAATCTAAGCCAAAACATAACATTCATGTTTCATATGCACCTTATACAAATCACCAGAAGGTAATTTTATACCCAACATTTTAAATATGAAACAAGGCTTGTGTACATCGAACCATCTTAAAGCAAAGATGTCACCTCTCAGTCACCCATGTGGACAATTCTGGAGAATTCTGGTTTTCCACATAGGGAATACTCAACCTGTACTTGTTAGTTTTGAAACCAAAAACTGTAAGAAATGAAAGTATGATGTCTTAAGAAAAGAGTTCAGAAAGTGTAGATAGTGTAGATAGTAGATGAAATCTGTGAAGTTTATCCAAAGAAACAAAATCTAATTCTGATGTCTGTTACTGTCCAGTGGAGAGTACTGTGAGAGGAGAGTGACTTTCAGAACATATTAATTAGTCTGTCTATTTTCTAGTTCATTAATACATGGGTGTGAAAGGTGTTGAACTTCATTTTTCTGAAATGAAAGGGATGCAGTTATTGTCCTGAGGATGTGTCTATTTTTACATGTTTATAGTCAAGGAAATGTGCATACAAGATGTTGTATTAGACATAGGGCTCAGATTCCTTGAGTTAAAAAAGAAAACAAAATCCTCAATATAGGAAATTTGGGAGTCAAAGGAGTCCTCCACTTTCACAATAGAACCATCTTTACTGCTCTACTTTTCCTTAACTCGGCTCATAATATGAAAAGAGCCTGATATGACTGTAATCCCACTACCATTCCTTTATAGTTTGTACCTGGAGGAGTTTCCATGAAGTTATTCTCATCAGCATGTTTGTTACCATATCTGTTTTCCACACAATGTACGCTCTATTTATGTGTGGGGAAAGTGTGGCCAATAGGTCATGTTCAGTGTCTGAATGTCATGTTTCTGAGTCCTGAAGCCCCTTTGGTGGTAGCTTGAATTTCCTCAATCTCCCTAATTTTTTGATATGATAGTTGTGTGATTTTCTATATGAATCTTGGCCAAACTGCATACAGACACCGTGGTTTGCCTTCCCTGCAGAACTCTTCCAAATTTCCTATATGTAGTTTTGAATGCTCATATCCTCATTTGCCTTCAACCAGATCAAAATCCCATTTATAAACATATATATAATCCTCCGCTAACATTAAGAATTAAACATACCTTTCTTTGCGATTTCAGCTCACTGCAGTTGGTATAAATACTAATGTTATCATGTTTAATGGATATCTGTGCTCCAGATTTTCAACTGCAACAAGACCTTTAGTACTCCAGTGACTGGTGTCAATCTTGGTTGATAGCACTGAGCATCAGTGGTTGTGTAGCTCCTAGCATCTAGGGCAGCCATGGGCAAATCTTTTGGGTGGGGGCCACATTGTGGACCAGGGCAGGCAGGCAGGCAGGGTCAGACTGTACCAAGCCAGATGCCCATCTTTCCTCTGGTTTTCTTCCCAGCCTGGAATGCTGCAGGCTGTCATGTGTCCAATTCTGGGCACCACAATTCAAGTGAGATATTGACAAGCTGGAATGTGTCCAGAGGAGGGCGACTAAAAGGATCAAGGGTCTGGAGAACAAGCCCTATGAGGAGCGGCTTAGGGAACTGGGCATGTTTAGCCTGAAGAAGAGAAGGCTGAGAGGAGATATGATAGCCATGTATAAATATGTGAGAGGAAGCCACAGGGAGGAGGGAGCAAGCTTGTTTTCTGCTTCCTTGGAGACTAGGACGCGGAACAATGGCTTCAAACTACAAGAGAGGAGATTCCATCTGAACATTAGGAAGAACTTCCTGACTGTGAGAGCCGTTCAGCAGTGGAACTCTCTGCCCCGGAGTGTGGTGGAGGCTCCTTCTTTGGAAGCTTTTAAGCAGAGGCTGGATGGCCATTTGTCAGGAGTGATTTGAATGCAATATTCCTGCTTCTTGGCAGGGGGTTGGACTGGATGGCCCATGAGGTCTCTTCCAACTCTTTGATTCTATGATTCTATGATTCTATGTTCCCAGGCTTAGAGGAGGAGGAGACACACTGCTGCCAAGAGCTCTCCAGAAAGCTCTTGGTAGCCACGTGTCTCTGCTTTGGCCCAGACTGGAAATATGGCGGGCAACCACATCCGCATGCTGGGAGGAGGGCCGAGGCAGATGGGAGGTGGAGGGCAGAGCGTAAGTGGTCACGCCAAGCCCGCAGGCCCGGGTTTCCCATGCCTGATCTAGGGCCTGCAGAGCTGGGAAAAGTCAGTGGTGCATTTTTATAATTTTCAGGAATTCTGGCACCACATGCATTGGTCACTCTGTAAAAAAACATCAGAATGCTTGACAACTCTTTAAAGTGTTCTAGGCACCCATTTCTCATCAAAGCAGGATTCTGTAATCTTGGCCACAGCTTATTAAAACCTAGCAGACTAAGGCTGAAATTAAGTGGTAGTGCACATTTGCCCTGAAGACACCACCTTATTCCCAACCTGGAATGCACAATGTGTACAAGTAGAGGAGTCAATGTTAAAACTAGTAAGGGGAACTATACTACACGAGGGCGACTTTATATAGTGTTGGGCTATTCCTGTCCTGAGATCTGACCATGGTTGTGAACAGGATGTCAACTGCCCCACTGACAGCATTTTGGAAGCTGTTTGCTCACTTTCCAATGTCCATGGCCTCTCTGTCTTTCCCACTACTCATTTCCTTGTGGTAATTGCTCTTCCTTGTTGTTTTTGCCTCACTATCCTTCATGCCCTCTTTTTCTCATCCCTGTACCCCCACATCTACCCCCTCCGTCACTTCTCCTCCTTTGTTCTTCCTCCTTTCTTCTTTTCTAAGCTTCTCTCTCCCTCCCACTCCCTTACTCCTTTCCCCTTCTCTTGCTGCTCCCTGTAATGTCAAGCAGTTCCTTCTCCACTGTGACACAGAAGCCTGTACCACTTCCAAGGCTCCTGCTGTCAGCTGGGGAATAGATAAAGATAAATGATATTATGTTAAATTCCACTTAATGACAAATTTTTAATTTTCTGAACATGGTCATTTTCTGGCTAGTGAATCAAGTGTAGGGAGCTAATTACATGAAGATCTGAACAAAAATAACTCCTAATTTTCAAGGATAATGGAAGAGAAATGTTGGAGATTAATGGCACTATTTATCTTTTTTAAATTTCTATCTTTCTCTGTGATAGCAGTGCTCCCCAAGGAAAATATTCATAAAATGAAATTGAAGTCGTAACTTAATAGGTTATTAAAATTTTTGAGTGCATATCACTTTCCTTCCGCCGCACTGTAAATTTAAATTGAAGTTTGCAGCTCCCCGAGTCACCAGTGGAGGTTTTTTTTTATGATGGCACAATAGAGGGAAACATGCATCTTTGTCAAGAGGTATTTGCTATTCTAATTTTATGGCAGGCCGGATTATCAGAAAGGAATGTCAGAGTACGGGGAAGCTGACAACACCACAGCCTTAAGCCATGTGTTTCCATTAGTGCCCAAAGCCGTCCAGGGGTTTCTCTGGACCGTTATTTTCCATTTCAGTCTTTTATCTTGATTTAAAGTGAGGGCGCTGAAAATTCAGCTCCTGTCATTTTTCTCTCTGTCTCCCCACACACATCCTCTTACTTCTCTCTCTCTCTTTTTCTCTTTCTCTCTCCCTTTCCCTCTATCTATCTCTCCTTCTCTTTTCTTCTGGGCACTGACATCCTTTTCTGATGTTTTGCACCCCACCTTACCAACTGGACCTTGGTCAGTAGGAAGAAAGTTTGGGGAGGGAGGGGTGCGGAACAGTTTTGAGTAAGAACACAATTGTGATTGTGTTACCCACTCAATACTACAGCTTGGAGCTGAAGTTACTGGGAAAGGATTTTCAAAAAAGTTCTCCCAATACTGGGATCAGATGGTGCAAACAAGCGGAAAGGCACAATGCCTCATTCCCAGTTTGTGACCTTGTGTCTCAGCTGGAGCAGAACTCTAGGAAATCTTCCTATGGCAACCTCAGCTTTCTTCTAACTAGACACAGAGTGCCATTGGTGGGTCCAAATATTCTGTGATGATGTACTTTGGATTCTGCTATGACTCTACTAGCAGTAATAGTTTTGTCGATATCTTTCATGGCCAGAATCACCAGGTTGTTGTAGGTGAATGCCTCTAGAACATGGCCATATGGCCCGAAAAAACCTACAACAACCCAGTAATGGTTGAGACAACATTTCTCAGGTCAACGCTCTGGTTTGCCTGGGTACCGCTGTGCACAAATTCTGAAAATCAGTTTCCCTTTCCAAACATTTGTTGGTTTTTCCTGCAGATAGGTCAAGGGGTGATAGAGCTCTGAAACATGGAAAGTTGTGTGGAGTTAGAGGTGACAAGATACTGTGAGAAGTTCAATGCAAACTACATTTTTGATGGGGAAAATGGAGCAAAGATTTGAATGAGAACCTAGTACTGGACTATCCATAATTAATCACCTAAGATTATTTCTCTTATCCTGAGATGGTCCAGATTTCTACATGGTAACATCACTCACAACAGGCCCTGGGCTTGGGACTACTGTGATCCAAGAGGTGAGTAATATCCAGTCACGGACACACTTGAAGAGCTTTGTCGAAAGGGCCAGTGGTGCAGACACTGGGTTGAATACTTTTCACAAAGTATAATTGCCCAACAGGTTTCTGACTTGAGACCCAGACAAGAACAATATGAGACAGAGAGTTTCAGCGGGATTCCTCAGAGAAACCAGAACCTTTTCCAGTAAGGACTTCATGATTCCTGCTCACCAACTCAGGCACATTTGATAAGAAACAGTTTGGAGAGGTTGGGGCGCTAGACTGTAGAACAGAGAATAATCTCTATAAGGTTCTCAAGTATTCAGGTAAGGAGTAAAGCACTAGAAAAGTAGGCCTTGGAGTATATAAAGATGAACTTAGAACTGGACTCTGGGATCCAGGGTTTCTTGGATGAGATGGATTATTTACATCAGAGGTATCAAACTTGTGACCTTCCAGACATTTGGGCCTCCAAATCCCAGAAGCCCAAGCTAGCCTTTTCACTAGCCAAAGAATCCTGAGAGCTGAAGTTTGGACAAGCCTTTGAGAATGTCAATGGTTCACAATTAATGAAAGAGTACTGCACTTTCATTCCATGCTCTAGTTCAGTGGTTCTCAATGTGTGGGTCCCCAGATGTGTTGGCCTTCAACTCCCAGAAATCTTAACAGATGGTAAACTAGGTGTTATTTCTAGGAGTTGTAGGCCAAAACACTTTGGGACCCACAGGTTGTGAACCACTGCCTTAGTTTGTGAGCTACAACTTACCCGATTCTATTCCCTTGTTCCTGGTTATGGTTGGCCATGTTTTATGACAGTTCTTGTTATAGGTTATTGGGCGCTCTTTTGAACTTACATCATTGTTTTATATGCTAGTGGTTTTATCTTTTATTGTATTAATGTGTTTATTTTATGAGTTGTTTTAGGCACCTTGTGCCATATGTAAGCTGCCCTGGGTTCCTTCGGAGAAATGGAGGCGGGGTACAAAAATAAAGTTGTTGTTGTTGTTGTTGTTGTTGTTATAAGTCCAAAACACCTAGAAGGCCACAAATTTGACACCACTGATTTAGATCTAGTGTTTGTCTATATTTTTAGTTATTTTATGTTTCAGTATGGAATGCTTACCTCGTATATGTTGTGCTCCACCCTGAGCCCCCTTCAGGGTGAGAAGGGTAGAATATAAATGTTTCAAATAAATAAATAAATAAATAAATAAATAAATAAATAAATAAATCCATTCTAGTCTGGTTGTTGGTCATAGACAATTATGGTCACCTTGGTTGATGTCATTCATTGCGGATTGGGCAATGTGTCCCTGTTGGGTTTTTCTAGACCTTTCAGCAGCTTTTTAAACTACCAACTCAGAAGCTTTTAATACCAAGTGTCCTTTTTAACCACTTCACTTGGATGACACTTTTTAAAATCAGTGTCACCATTATTTTCTAGAAGCAGTAAGCCCAAGAGGTGGTGCTGATGGTTTCTTGTCCATTGGCCTGTGAAAATTCTGTTTTGTCATCCATACTATTAAACACTTACACAAAATTGTTTGGAGAGGTTTACTGGAAGTGTTCAATGATACCAGTATCTTTTAAATTGTTGTTTTATTGTTTTATCCCCATAGGTCATTGGTTCTCAACCTGGGGTCCCCAGATGTTTTTGGACTACCACTCCCAGAAATCCCAACCAGTTTACCAGCTGTTAGGATTTCTGGGAGTTGAAGGCAAAAAACATTTGGGGACCCCAGTTTGACAACCACTGCCATAGGTGGATGTAGAAAACATCATCCACTGAGATCTACTAGGATCATTTGTAGGACTTAGCCAGTTCTGGGTTTGGTAGGAGAACCCAATACAGTTCTCTCTGTTCTATAACCACAATGGAATGACCACAGGAAAGGCCATTATCTGTATATGATAATGTATCTTATCTGTATATGATAGGAATATCTACCTTCCATTCTTAGGGGCTGATGCATGTGGATTTTTTTTTTCATTTGGATAGATAATATTCAGCAGATAGGGAATTGCAGGAATTTTTTTATAAAACCCAGACTTGTTTTGCTCAATATCTGAAACCAGAAAAGTACTGCTAAAGCGATTGGTCTCATTCTGTCAAATTTGCAGCTGCATTTTTGATAAGTATATGGTCACAGCTTTTGTTTGGCATCTTCTTGAATCTTTAAGTAAGGAAAAGATATGCTCTCCAGAATTCATTTTTCAGTTTCTGGCAGGAAAAATGTAGAGAAACATTTGTTTTTTTGAGTTTTTACTGTGGATTTTCTTTGTCTACTTACGCTGGAAATAATTTCAGTTGCATCTAGCTATATAAAGTATATTTTCAATTTATTTATTACTTCCATCAATTTGAACTCCTTGGGGGACTTTATATCTTTACTCCAACACCAGCAAAAGTGGGTGGGATGATGATGAATGATGTTATTTCAGTCACAGAGAAAGGCACTCTTTAGGAAGCAGCAGCAAATCCAGAAGTGATCTAAAAACTAAGGTCTTCCCAGAGTCATAGAATATTTTCCCCACCACCATCCTGCACAATCACTCAGAACTAACTATGAGAAGCAACACTGTACAAGAATGAACTTGGATGTACTGGGCGTAGTTTGCCATTCTGGGAGATAGTGCCATAACTATACTTCTTCACTCTCTTGATTAATTTTTTGTGTGTGTGTCAGGAGCAACTTGAGAAATTGCAAGTCGCTTCTGGTGTGAGAGAATTGGCCATCTGCAAGGACATTGCCCAGGGAACACCCTGATGTTTTATTTATTTATTTATTTATTTATTTCGTATACTTCTACCATGCCCTTCTCAACTGTCGAGGGGGGACTCAGGGCAGCTTACAAAAAGGCACATCTTGGTGCCTACACAAATACAATAACATATAAAAACCAGTAATTAAATGGTCAACAATTAAAACAATTAAAGCAACAGTATATCTCACAATCAATAGCCAATCTCAGACACAGTGTTCACCAACTCAGAGTCCATATTTCGTTCCACCTTGTCCAATTCCTATCCGTCGTCACAGTCCTTTATTCATCTGCCAGACTGCCCAAACGCCTGGTCCCACATCCATGTTTTTAATTTCTTTCTGAAGGAAAGGAGGGATGTTGCTGATCTAATTTCCCCGGGGAGTGAATTCCATAGGTGAGGGGCCACCACTGAGAAGGTCCTGCTCCTCGTCCCCGCCAATCTCACTTGTGACAGAAGCGGGGCCGAGAGCAGGGCCTCCCCAGAGGATCTCAAACTCTGAGATGGGACATAAAAGGAGATGCGTTCGGATAGATACGCTGCGCCGGAACCGTATAGGGTTTTGTAGGTCAAAATCAGCACTTTGAATTGTGCTCAGAACTGGATCGGCAGCCAGTGGAGCTGACATAACTGGGGGGTGGTTTTGATGTTTTACCATCCTTGTGGGAGGCTTCTCTCATGTCCCCATATGGGGAGCTGGAACTGACAGAGGAAGCTCATCTGTGGTCTCCCTGGGTTCGAACCTACGACCTGTTGGTCTTCAGTCCTGCCGGCACAAGGGTTTAACCATAGCGCCACCGGGGGCTCCCTTGATTAAAAACTATGTAACAAAATTTTTGTTTATTGTCGAAGGCTTTCATGGCCGGAATCATTGGGTTGTTGTAGGTTTTTTCAGGCTATACGGCCATGGTCTAGAGGCATTCTCTCCTTGGTCTAGAGGCATTCTCCAGGAGAGAATGCCTCTAGACCATGGCCATAAAGCCCAAAAAAACCTACAACAACCCAACATTTTTGTTCCTGGTTTGAAAGGATAATTTTCTGTTTATTTATGCAGTACATACTTTGAAAGTAGCTGTTATACTCCAGAAACATTGTTTTTGTTTTTTTATTCTTTTATTACCTTAAACCTAAAAGTTCGTAATTTTTCTTAATGAAAATATGTCATTTTGAACCTTTCACAACAAAGTTTTTCTAGTTAAGTAAACTTTCCCATGACTTTATGATAGAACCAATTAGGAAATAACATTTATAACCCAGGAACAAAAATCGCATTACATAGTGTAATCAACTTTAAGAGTGATAAATCAGAACAAAATGAAATATAATAAGTAAAGAAAAAAGTGAAGTTTACAAGACATAATAAACCATTCAGAAGACACTGTCTGTCATTCAGGGAGCAAAGGAACTGAGGAAAAGTGAGTCCCCTCCCCTCCCCTTCACTAAAACTGTTTTGCTTCCTGAATCGCAAAGAACCAGGAAGTAAAAAGCAGACAGTGGTGGTCGGGAGGGTGTTCTGCCATTTTAGGGGAGGAATGGGTGCTGAGGACAGAAAGACACTGCCATTCCAGCTTCCTAGACTGCCTGAGCCCAAGTGTGCGAGATGGCTATGGCAATGCAATCCTGGATCCCAAGTTGTCTGTCCCTGCTGCCCCAACACCAGGGAAGGCTCAGCACTTGCCGCAGGATTCAGATTTTTCCTGCTGTTTTTTTAACCAGGGGTCAAGCTGCATTAAGTGGCTTACCCTGGGCTCAAGTGCATTAGTGTGTGTGTGTTGTATGGATGCACCAAACTAACATCATTCCTACACTGCATTATATGGCAGTGTAGATGAGGCCATATAACTTTTATGGGATACAATGAAGGAAGTCACAAGAGGCAATTTTATAAAGGAAGGCTCAAAGATGAATAAAAAGAAACAAAAAGTCAGAAAGGAGAAACAAAGCAATATAGAGGGATTAATAAAAGAGCATAAAAACACAAGTAGTAAGGAAACACGGGCAAAATTATGCCAAGGAAAATCAGAACTAGAATCTCTAGAAATAGATAAAATAGCCTATTTAAAAAGGCCCTACTATGAATTTAGCAAAAAACAAACAAACAACCCCCCAAAAAAACAAAATAACTATCCAATGCTCTTAAAAATAAATTTGCTTCATAAGGTGAATATTAAATATAATTTATGAGTCAGTTAAAAATTCGAGTCGCCATAATCTCACTAGATGCTATGAAAACTTTTGACCGTGTTGAGCACAGATACTTAATAGAACCTTTATCAGAAATAAACATCAAAGACATGTTTAAAACAATTATAAAATAAAGGTATAAAAATGCAAAAGATTTTGTTGCTGTTGTTCATTCATTCAGTCGTTTCCTACTCTTCATGACCTCATGGACCAGCCCGTGCCAGAGCTCCCTGTCGGCCGTCACCACCCCCATCTCCTTCAAGGTCGATCAAGTCACTTCAAGGATGTCATCCATCCATCTTGCCCTTGGTCGGTCCCTCTTCCTTTTTCCTTCCATTTTCCCCAGTATAATTGTCTTCTCTAATCTTTCTTTTCTTCTCATGATGTGGCCAAAGTACTTCATCTTGGCCTCTACTATCCTTCTGTTCAGTGAGCAGTTGGGCTTTATTTCCTGAAGTATAGACTGGTGGGATCTTCTGGCAGTCCAAGGCACTCTCAGAACTTTCCTCCAACACCACAGTTCAAAAGCATCTATCTTCCTTCGCTCAGCCTTCCCTATTGCCCAGCTCTCATACCCATAGGTGACTATGGGGAATACCATTGCAAAAGATACAGTAAGGGTAAATATGCCATCCAGTAGCTGCCATCTGCTTGCCCACATAAAACAATATTTAATAATGTAGAGCTGATGTGGTAGTAGTAGTCTTTTGTGGGTAGTCAGCCTCTCCCCTACCGACATCCCCATTGCCTTGGCACTACAAGAGGGTTTCGCAAGATCTGTCACTCTCGTAGCAGCATGGTATCGAAGCAACGGTGTAGTAATGGTGAGGCTGCAAACCATATTTTCGTTCTTGCGAACCACTGCTGGCCCATGCACCACAGGTTGGGAACCAGTGCTATAGAACCATGAGCAGAAATTAATAAGTAAAAATATTGAAATTAAAAATGTAACAATTAATAATATTGTGCATTTATTTATTATTATTTATTTACTTCACTTGTATACCGCTTTTCTCAGCCATCAGGCGACTCAGAGTGGTTAACAACTAGTATCAACAATACAGTACAAAATCATTAATCATTTAAAACAGTAATATCAATTAATTAACATCAGAACATCAATACAACAATACAGGAAAACAACAATCCATCACGTCTCATCAATAGAATCAGCATCCGATCTCGTTGTCCATTAATCCATATTCCAAGTAAATTTATTTGCAGATGATGTTTTATTATTTTTTATTAAAACCATGGCAATGTTTAGGGCAGCTGCTATTAACCTTGGAATTATAAGCCTATTCCTGTATTCCTATATTCAACAAAAAATAAAGAATGGTTAGCACTACAATTATTATTAGGCAGATTACTAGTAGTCAAAGCTGACATTTTACCTAAATTTACCTATTTCTAACCATCCGTATGCAAAAGAAAAAGGAATGTTTTTAAATTCCCCCAAAATCTTGGAAAAGTTCATCCTAGTAGGGAAATTTGTAAAATTTACGAATAGTACTAAATATGGTTACCCATTGTGGGAAGGGTCAATCCTACCTAATCTAGAACTCTAGTACAGTGCTTTCCAGTGGGTCAAATTAGGAAAATTTGCAAAAGAGGTGGATTCCATTGCTTGAATATGATTAGAGAAAGCACATTATTTAATCATCAGGCACATAAAGTTAATAAGCCATGAGAAAAAGTAAGGCACCCATGCACAGAAGACTAAATCTGGCAACTCTAAAGGAATGAAACTTGCTTGGGAATCGAACTTGAGAAAATGATTTGGAGGAGAACGTAATTTGGGAAAACATACCCTACAAATTGGTATCAGCTCAAATTAGAGCGAACACATTGAAAACTATCATAGATGGTATTGCTATCCAATCAATTTGTACAGGATTTATAACAGAATATCAAAACTTTGCTGGAGGGAACGTAGAGCATTAAGAGATTTGAACCATATATGGCGGCCATGTCAAGTGATACTAAAGTTTTGGGAAGAGGACTTAACCTAGACAAGCCAAATAATAGAAGAAAAGGTTCACTTTAGAGGGACATTACTGCTTCCCTCCTTGTTTGAAGACAAAAACAAGAACCTACCAAACAAAGACCTTATAGTAGTTTGGATATGCACTGCAAAGATTGAGATAGTAAAAACATGGAAAAATTAGAGAAATTGTTGATACAGAATTGGATAAACAGACTATGAGCCACAGGTGTATTGGAAAAATTGGCATATTGAGTAAGATTAGAGATAGGAGAAATAAAAGAAGTAAATGGAAATAATTTATTAACTATATGTGTCAGAGCAAATTCAATCTGCCCTCAGGTTAAAGACCTCTTTACACAGGGCAAATTTTGGCAGCAACTCCAATTCTGCAGCAGCTTTGTCACAGAGCCCGCTCAGGTCTCATCACACACCAGAGAGGTAGTTCTGGGGTAACTACATGGCAAAACTGCTACAGAACTGGAGTCGCCGCTGAAAAAAGCTGCTTGTGGCAACACAGGAAGCTTCCTGTGTTGCATTACCATTAATGGGGCAAGTCAGATGGCAGATGCTTCCCCCCAAGTGATAAGGTGTGTGTGTGTGTGTGGGGGGGGATGCAGGGACAGTGTGGGGCATGGGGCAACAGGTCCCCACACTCCCTGGATGGGTGCTGCCAAGGTCACCACAACACATGGTGATATTGGGCAAATCTGGCGGTGCATCTGACAAGGTAGCAAATGACTTGGGTAAAATATATCTCTTTTTAAGAAAATTAGATAATAGAATAAATAATAATTTACCAGTTAGAGGACTGACATGGCGGTAATCTATACATGTCTATAACTGTGTGTGAGAGGGAGTGAATGGATAAGTTGGGATAATGCAAAAATTGTAACTTATGATTTTTAACTGTATTTGATAATGTATATTTTCAAAATAGAAGAAAGAAAAAAGAGTGAGTGTTCAGCATCTTGGGGAGACATCTACAGCTAACTATTGCAAGCAATCATCATAGGCAACAAGAAGAAAAAGACTAAATACACAATCCTTTGTGGCTATGCAAAACAAACTCTTCTGACTAGGGATGCCAAATCAGGCCTGTGCCAGAACCTGAGATTTCAGATCACAAACCTGAGACCAGTGGACAATCCCTTCTGATTTTACAGGAGTTGGGCCTTGATGATGTCAACAAGCATGATGTTGAACACCAACTACATTTGCAGAGAATGTGACATACAAACATTTTACAAACCATGATGCCCAAATGATACAAGCAGAGATATGATTTTTCAGAGTAGCACTTCTTACCTTGAGGACTGAGGAAGATGGATCCTGAGACCTAGGAACCCCACATCCTTACTCATTCTAATTTCCAGTGACCTTTCCTTTCTCCCTGCCTCTCATGCCACTTCCACAAAGGGGAAAAATCTGGTCTGATCTGGGTTTAAATAACCTGGATCAAGCCGGACTTCTGTCCCCATACTGGCAGAAAACACGTGCTTCCCGCAGGGTGGGGGTGGGGTGGGTGGGGGGCATTGTTTGGATGCTCTGCTGGACCTTCCGGCAGGGCACCTGGACAGCATAACTCCACTAGAAAAGCCTTAAAAAACCAAAAATTATTTACCTGGCCGTCAGTACTTTGCTGCTGGCCCTCTCCTCCCCACTTCTCCTGACACATAATTTCTACATGCCAGGAGAACGCCAGCAGAAGGGTAATGGTGGTCGGGTAAGTAATTTTTAGTTTTTAAGGCTTATCTGGTCGGTTTGAGGGATGAGGGTACAGCCCTCTGGGTATCCGAGCTGTGCAGATTGCCCCCTCAGAAGTTCCAGGACAGTGGCCATACTGGATTAGACCGGAGTCTTTCAGAAAGTCCTGGATCTAATCCAGTACCTAATTAATTTGGCACAAAGCCAAATTAATTCCTGCTTTGTGCTGAATTAATTCACTTTTACTTGAGTCGTTGATTGGACACCACAGGTAAAAGTGCGGGAGCTCACACTTTTTGTGAGCTGTCTGGATGTGCCCTCTGTCTTCCAGAGATGCTCTCAGCTCCTGTTTCCTTAGTGTATGCAGTGGGGAGATGTGTTTTGCCACTTTTTTTCTTTTTCATTGGGATTCACTATGGATAGTCTCAATGGCTGCCCATTTCACAAAAGAAAATTCAAGGCAGCCCTGTATCCACTGATGCAGGGCGATGTCCAGCCATCTCTACCCTATTCCCTCCATAGCCTTCTACATTCTTCAGCTTTGTTGTAGGGATGTTTTGAGCATATGCAGTGTAGCTTTTTAAAGTCAGGTCTTGAGTTATGCCAATAACATCCATAATGTCAGGATATCTCTGAAAGAGTCATTTGTGTACAACCATGGAAGAGTTTGATTTCTCCATATGGAAAGAAAGGGCCTAGTCCTCCATAGAAAACTCCAAAGCAACTTGGAATAACTTGCTGTACTTTTACTATCATTTTTTGGTGAAGCGAGTGTGGTATTGCTGAAAGGTCTGGGAATCCTGCCCCGAGTCTTTGCCTTGGGTGCCTGTTTCTGCGGCCTCCTGTTCTTTGCCATAATTCCTTGTTCTTAATTTGATTCTTATTAATGTGAGCAGCTTGGGCCCTGGTAAATCAGCCCTGAGCTCATGTGGGAGGGGGTTTGGGATGGATTTTCTCACCAGACAACAAGGCCAATCAACCCTTTATAATTGAGCATGAATGGACTGTGAGGGGGCGTAGCTCTTTGGGGAACAGCCTCAGCTGGCAACCCAGGGGAATGTGGTCCTATTGAAATCATACTTCATTACCATGGAGAATTATAACTGTGCCTCACTTAGGCGAGGCAAATGAGGTGGGGCTATTAAACAGAAATAAATGCCCTCTCCCTCTGCCCAGAAAAGCAACTGTGTGTGGGTGGGAGGGGAGAGACTTGATTTTTTAAAATACCTAAAACACTGCAATAAAACAAAAATAATCTGTTGAGACATTTGAGAGTAGAAGCAGTAGCTGTGACTTCAAAGGTAGCACATTAAGAAATGCATCTTCATTGTATTATCATGATCTTTAAAAGATCATGATTGTATTCTCATTATTCTTTAAATAAACTAATTGGTTACATCAAGGCAAAACAGTCAAGGATACAACTGTTGTTCTGGTAGTAAGTGAAGCAGTTGCAAGAGTTGACAAATGGTGCCAGCTGGTTGCTGAATCAATTGTGGTTCCTGCATCCAAACGCAGCAAAAATAGGGAAGAGTTAAATATTGGACTATGACTCTGGAAATCAAAGTTCAAATGTCTACTCAGCCATGAAAACCATTATGTGACCTTTTTGAGAGTCACACTTTCTCAGCCTCAGAGGAAGGCAATGGCAAACATTTTCTGAGCAAATCTTTCCAATGAAACTTTCTGATGGGTTTGCTTTAAGGTTGCCATTGATTGGAAATGACTTGCAGGGACACTACAAAATAATGTATCAGTTGTCCTTGAGAATTGGTGGTATATACCAATCTTTTAGTGTCTCTGATTATCATGACAGCTTTAGAACTTTCCCCAAGAATTAGTGAAAAAGAATAATGGGCTCTTCTCTCAATTTTAAGGAAGGAATCACGGAATGATTCTGTCACCCTAAAGAAAGCATGTGCTTGCACTGCTTTGCTGTAGCCACCCACTTTCCACTCTTCTGCATTTGTTACAAGGATGGGCTATAAAAATGACAGAGGCTGAAAGTGTGGGTGAATGATAATGTAGGCACGATGATGAAGAAGGTTTAATCCAGCGTTTCTCAACCTGGGGGTCGGAAACCTTGGGTGGGGGTCGTGAGGGGGGTGCCAGATGGATCACCAAAGACCGTCAGAAAAGGCAGTATTTTCTGTTGGTCATGGGGGTTCTGTGTGGGAAGTTTGGCCCAATTCTATCGTTGGCGGGGTTCAGAATGCTCTTTGATTGCAGGTGAATTATAAATCCCAGCAACTACAACTCCCAAATGTCAAGCTCTATTTCCCTCAAACTCCACCAGTGTTCACATTTGGCCATATGGAGTATTCATGCCAAGTTTGATCCAGATCCATCATTGTGTGAGTACACAGTGCTCTGGATGCAGGTGAACTACAACTCCAAAACTCAAGGTCAATGCCCACCAAACCCTTCCAGTATTTTCTGTTGATGGGAGTTCTGTGTGCCAAGTTTGGTTCAATTCCATTGTTGGTGAAGTTCAGAATCTTCTTTGATTGTAGGTTAACTATAAATTCCAGCAACTACAACTCCCAAATGGCAAAATCAGCCCCCCCCCCCCAATCCCATCTATTCAAATTTGGGCGTATCGGGTATTTGTGCCAAATTTGGTGTAGTGATTAAAATCGATCCTGCATATCAGATGTTTACATTATGATTCATAACAGTAGCAAAATTACAGTTATGAAGTAACAATGAAAATAATTTTATGGTTGGGTGGCACCACAACATGAGGAACTGTATTAAGGGGTCACAGCATTAGGAAGGTTGAAAAGCACTGGCCTAAGCCAAATACCAGATAACTGCCAAATGGGAAACTTTGCTCAAGTATGATGTTAATGTATAAACAACTGGAGTTTTACTGTAGCGATCATGACTCAAAGAGTGTTTCCCTTTTCTTTCTCAAGCAGCATGAATCTATGGACATGGCACGGAGCATGAGGAGGGGCCCTTTTGCCAGTGACTATTCTACCTGGATACCTGTCCCACATTGAAGGCAGATCACATATTATTCCCTATGACTGTGGAAAGCTGCTAGTTCCTGCCTTTAAGCTGCTTTTTAGGCCTAGCTAAGCCGGAGAATCATCTGACTCCCCAGCCACAGTCTCTCATTAGAAAGAAATTAAAAGCCACTCAATTTTGGCTAATATCCCTCTGTAGGCCTTTAACTCCACCTGTGACTAACCCATCCATAATAGCTCTGTTTTAGTAGCTTGGACTGACGTATCCTCAATTAATTTGGAAGGAGATTCCCATCACTCTTTGTCTTCCAGTCGCTCTCTCTGACATCTTTTTCATTGACTACCACCCCAACCCATTTGCCTGTTTTGCATTTCCTTTATACTTTCCCCCTCCTCCCAAGGTTCACTTTCCAGTTTCTACATATGTGTGTTTTTCCCCTTTCTATTTGATCTTTTGGGCATTAAAAAAATCCTTAATCTCTTTCTTGGTTTTACAAGACACATTTCCTCCCTCCCCTTTTGATGGTACGATATTCTTACTGTATTATTACAATTCTACTTTTTTGCACTTCTCTTTCCTCTACATTAACTCTCCCCCCTTTTCCATTATAGCCAGCACCTTTCTCCTTTCCTCTGGCTTTTTATCTCAGCGTACGTCTCAGATAAGCTCTCCTTCTCCATGTCTCCCCCTTACTTTATCTTGATTATTATTAATGATAAAAGCTAAAACATCACATCAGTAATTTCTCAGTGAGTTTTGCAATGAAGCCGGGGCCTTCAATGGCCCCTCCCGAGTCCCACAAATTTTACTTTTGCAATTTCACGCCTTTGGTTATTATCACGCTGCTTCGTCCCTGCTTGCCCTCTCCGTGCCCCTCCCCCTATTCTGGGGAGAGTACTTAAACTTGTTTTCATTCCCTTATTCTTTATTTTTTTAATGTCCACTCTCTCTGGAGCCAGTAATGTTCCTCTACTTTTTTCTCTCCCATTTTCTGTTAATTCTGCACCATCTGCCTTAGCATCTGTTAAAAATAAAATTTCCCTTACAATGAGAAGCCGTCACTGCTTTGCTTCCCAGCTCCCCGAATTTCTTGCCACTGTTTTCAAAAACTCCTTCCCTCTTGGGGTAACTTCAGCTCCCCGTCCCCTGTTCCCCATATCGCAGCATCTTAAGTTCCCTCTAGGAGGTCTTTAGTCAGGATAAGGAGCTTTGTAAAAGAGTTTGCAAAGGAAGACACAGAAGAACATTTCAAAACTGCACTCAGGCATACCCACATATTGCTAAGGCTCATGCTAGACATAATGGCAAAATGGACATATATATGGGAAGCGAGATAAGCACAACAACAAACCTGGGCAATGCTTTAAACAGATATATAGCCTGCTGCAATGCTCCTATTCACTGATCAGTCAGAATCCTAAGAGTGCCTCAAATGGTTTTACCAATTACAACGTAAATGATAATGTTAGTGTACAGATTCATTCTAGTGCATAGGTAGCTGCCCTCACCCCCACTACATTCACATTTCATACACTTTGGGGCCTTTTGGATGGCTGCTCTTAGACTTTGGAACTCCTTCCCTAGAGAGAACAGGATGGCCCCGTTCCTGCTTGCCTTTCGCAAGCAAGTTAAGATATTTCTTTGTCATCAGGCATTTGATTTATTTATCGTGTCAGAAGCTAATTGAAAATACAGTTATAATGTATTTAAAAACACAAACAAAGTTATGCTAAATGTCCTTTGATCACAAGTTGCCCATTGGAGTGTCTCTGGTGTTGCTATAAGAAGGTCCTCCATTGTGCATGTGATAGGGCTCAGGTTGCATTCTTGTAGGTGGTCTGTGGTTTGCTCTTCTCCACACTCACATGTTGTGGGCTCTACTTTGTAGCCCCATTACTTAAGGTGGGTTCTGCATCTTGTGGTGCCAGAGCACAGTCGGTTCAATGCCTTCCAAGTCACCCAGTATTCTGTGTGCCCACAAGGGAATCTCTCATCTGGCATCAGCCACTGGTAGAGGTTCCAGGTTTTTGCCTGCCACTTTTGGACTCTCATTTGCTGCGGTGTTCCCGCGAGTGTCTCTGTGGATCTTAGGAAGCTATTTCATGATTTAACGCATTGGCTTGCTGGCTGATATCCAAACAGAGGATGGGCTGGAGATGTCAATGCCTTGATTCTTTCATTACTGGCTGCTACTTCCCAACGAATGTCAGGTGGTGCAATACTGGCTAAACAGTATTTCTCCAGCGGTTTTGGGCGTAGACTTTCTGTGATCATGTGGCATGTCTTATTAAGAGACACATCCACTGTTTTAACATGATGAGATGTATTACACACTGGGCACACATATCCAGCAACAGAGTAGCAAAGTACAAGGACAGTTGTCTTCACTGTGACTTGTTGTGATCCCCAGGCATTTCATGAAGGGCAGGCTGTTGGGGACATTAGGGTTGTGGTAATGGTGGTTGGGGAGCATATTCAGTTTAAAATGTAATTTTAATTGTACAAGTATTTTTATTGTGTCTCAGCTATGTTTTAACTTTATATCTATGAAACAAATATTTAATTGTTTTTAAAATTATTTTTCTATTTGCCATGTTGTTGTTTTTTTTACATTTTTAGGGCCATGTAATCTTAATGTAAGCCTCTTTGAATCTCCATGGGAAGAAAGGTGGGGTATAAATAAATTTAATAAATAAATAAATAAATAAACTGGACAGTTGAAAGATTTTGCCCTATCTCTTGCAATGGATATAAACAGATGTCTCAGGTCCTGTGGGGAGCAATTATTATTCCGTTCCATTACAAAAACTAGTGAAGGAGACTCCTCTGAGTGTAGAATGGAAGTGGAATCTAAAGTCAGTTTTGAAGCATTTATACACTGTAATCAACAGATGATACTAATAATAACCACATTTGCTGTTGGTACAGATTTGAAACAATGGTGACCAGGTATTGGCCCTTTTTGCAAGAAATATGAAGTGAGGCATTGAATAGAGTTGTGGGAAGGAATTGCTGATTTAGTTCAGAGTTCTTTTAAGTGATTTGGGTTTAGCAGTCTGGATTCAGCTCAAACTGCACAGCTGTACTTTATACTCCTAATACTCCTACTCTAAATAGTACCCCCCCCCCCCCACACACACACAATAAAACAACAGATAGGGACAGGAGAGATTCAATGAACTACTGGGATACAGAGGCCCCTTCTACAATGTCCTATGTTCCAGGATCTCAGATTATCTGCTTATCCCAAATTATCTGGCAGTGCAGACTCATATAATCCAATTCAATCAGATAACCTGGGATCAGATCCTGGGATATAAGGACAGTGTAGAGGGGCCTGAGAATTCAACAAGTAGTAGATCTATGGGTAATGACACAATTAGACTCAAGCTGAATGTATGTTCAGGTGATGACATGCTCAGTCAATATTTGAGGTGAATGAACTATAAGTGGACAGAGTTTTACCCAGGAAATGAAAGTCTAACAAATGGGGTGACTTTAATAGTGAAGAGAGATGTAGAAAAAGCTGTCAAAGGATATAATTCAAAGTCTGAATGAATATCAATAAGATATCAATATAACTATATCCCAGTTTATATGCAAACTGAGGCAGAATCAAAAATCCCTGAAAGACTCTATGCTAGAGTTAAGGAGAAAAATTACACACCTAAGCAGGACTTGTTGCTAAGGAGATAACAGAGCAGATTAAAAATAGTATGGAAATTTGGGCTTTGATCAAGAATTGAAATTATTGATTTTTCAATAATTTTCTTACCATAAACAAATTTTTCAAGTACCAATGTATAAATGAAGATCATATGATGGCCAATGTAGAACTCAAATAGAACACATAATTGGAAGCAGAGCAGTTTAAAACTACCGAGACATATACTATTCTAGTTCTAAATAAAATATGTCAGCAAATAAAGGAAGACAAGATAATGATCCACTAATACTAATTCTGAAGAAAGGGGACAGTAACCATAGGGCCATTGGATCACTCACCCATGCAAGCAGTATGATGCTCAAAATTCCATAACAAAGAACCTTATCATATCTCGATAGAGAAATACCAGATGTCCAAGTTGGATTCAGGAAAGTAAGAGGCATTAGCAATCATATTGCAAACTTATCTTGAAAAATGGAGTGCATCAAAAATTTCAAGGGGACTGGCAGGGGGGAATCAGCCTGTGCTTTCTAGATTATAGCAAAACCTTTGATTGTATAGCTCAAGAAACACTTTGGATCACTCTTAAAGAAATGGGCATGCCACAATGTGTCCTGGTGAATAATATGTACTCAGAACAAGAGGCTGCCATTGGGCCATAATATGGAGAAACAAAATGGTTTCCTATTGCCAAGGGGATCAGATAAAGTTGCATTTTATCTCCCATCTGTTTAACTATAATCTCCTGTCTTGCAAGTGCTCCCAAGGTGATCAACAAATAAAAATCAATCAAAATAAGATTAAAACATTTAGAAACACATTACATTCTCTTTGAAAATTTCCAAAAATTGTCTTAGAACCCACTTCTGAAGTAGTTAAAACAGCACCATCAAACACTGAATAGCATGTAGAACAGCACTATTTTTACTGTTAGCTGGAAGCTTAAAAGAGATGGGGGGTTAGTCTAATTTTCTTGAGGAGTGAGTTCAACAGTCAAGGTTCTGTTTTTAAAATGAACATAACATATCTAAAGCTGTATTAGACTTGGAGGACAGAAGCATAAAAACCAGAATAAGGTACATGAACAATTTAAACGGTTCTGGCCCTGCTTATCTGTCCGAACGTATCTCTCCTTATGAACCATCTAGGAATTTAAGATCTTCTGGAGAGGCCCTGCTCTCGGCCCTGCCATCTTCACAGGCTTGACTGGTGGGGATGAGAGACAGGGCCTTCTCAGATGTGGCCCCTCTGTTGTGTAAGGCCCTCCCCAGGGACATTAGATCGGCCCCCACTCTCTTAACGTTTCACTATATGAGTAGGCTTTCCCAAACGCAGTGTAGCTGTTAAACTCGGAACGGCTGGATAACACGACTGGATAATGATTGGTAATGAAATGCGGAGGACATTGTTTTTTATTATGTTTTATTGATGTTTTTTGTAATGAATTTTTATCTATGTTAAATGTTTTTAATGCCTAATTATCTTTGTATTGTTGTGGGCATCGAATTGTGCCTTTTTGTAAACTGCCATGAGTCGCCCTTGGGCTGAGAATGGCGGTATAGAAATATAGTAAATAATAAATAATAAGATATGTAGATGACCTCATACTACTAGCAAAAATAGCAAAGATTTCTAATTATTCTCAAGAAATTCAAAGAATAAAGTACAAAGGTTGGTATAAAACTGAACATTAACCTCCCACGCCCAAATAATAACACAGAATAAATGAATGAAGACATTTAGTTATTAATCAAAATGTAGATTGTGGTTAAAAATCAAAAAAAATCTAGTGCTTGGAAGGACTACTGTGAAGGAACTAGACAAGATCATGAAGTGTAAAAGAAATATAATTGAATATCAAAGTTAGGGTTGTCTATGCCATCATATTTCCCATTTCTATATATGGTTAAGAAAACTGGACAGATAAAAAATCTGATAGGAAGAAAATAGATTCATTTGAAGTATGGTAACAGAGAAGAGTTTATGGATAGCATGGACTGGGAAAAGACAAATAAATAGGTTCTAGAGCAAATTAAGTCTGAACTCTCCCTAAAGGACAAGATGACTAAACTGAAACTATCATACCTTGGCCATATCATGAGAAGACATGACTCATTCTAAAAGGCAATAATTCTTGGTAAGATGGAATGTGGTAGTAAAAAAGGAAGATAAGTGGATAGTAGATTAAATCAAGGAAGTTGCAATCCTGAATCTATGCTACCTAAGCCTTCCTGATGATGACAGAAGGACTTGGAGGTCTCCCACTCAGAGGGTCATTATAAGTTGACAGCATTTAAGAACAACAAAAACATTTCAGGTATTCAAAAACAAACTTAAATAAACCAATGAACAGATCAGGGCAGCCACACCTCTTTCCCACATTGCTGGAGAGCAATGTGGGAAGTCTCCACTGTGTGCTGGAAGTGAGTGTGAGGGGAGGAGTAGAGGTTGAAAATTGAAGTTCAGAAAAGTAAACTCATACATGCACACATACATTCGTATGCACATATACGCATTCACATCCTAAAGTGCACTTAAATATAATACAATAATTATACCAAAGAATTGAGTGATAACAAATACAGCAAAACATTATTGTAAGCAGTCCTGAAAATATCTCTCCAAACGTAACACTATGTCACAATTTTTCTTTTCCTAGTTTGAAAGTGTTCTTGTTTAATTGTGCTGTACCTACTTTGAATGTATTTGTTATACTCCAGAAATTTTGTTTTTGTGGCTGCCACAAACTATGTTGAAGTGGTTCAAACTCAGTGAGATATTCATTGAAAAACTATAGCAAAATGTGTTGTAGATATCCCACAAAAACAAAGTTGGTGCAGTTTAATAAACCTTTTCTGTGTTTTTATGATAGAATCAATGAGGAAATGACATTAATAACCCAGGAACAAAAATCACGCTATACAGGACTTCATCAGATCAGGGGTGGGGTGGGGTGGGGGTGGGGGTCATTTAGTGTCCTAGGACACTTTCACCCCATAACTTCTGGCAGAGGCCCCACCCCCAACTGGAGTAAAAGCATCACCAGAGGCTTCCCCCACAACATGGTTCCACTGGTGCCAGCGCAAGTCCTATGTGGAAGGGTAACACTTCTCCTGTGTGATGGAGAAAGCATCAACAACAGAGAGTTGCACACGTGGTGACAGATTCGCCCCGCTGCCCCTCTCGTTTTGCCATGATGCCAGGCGAGGCAGGATGTCCATAGTGTAATAAATTGTAAATTGACAGTCCTATGTTTAAATACTAATTTCTCATGTTATACTATCACCAAAATGTGAGATTTCCCACAGAAACAGAAAATGTAGTAGAAACCAAAGAATGTATATGGTCCCCAATATTTCAAATTTATTTTTCATGGCCATATGTTAATTTGAAAGTAGATGGCTCTAAATGTGGAATTTTATCAAATAACATTCAGCTTTACCAGTGTGTGTTTGTAAATGTGTGTCTTCAGGAGTACTTGAGACTCCATGATGATTATCTAAAAGACATTTATGTGTGTGTGTGTGTGTGTGTGTATGTCATGATGATATGCCATATTCACATCTTTACCTGTCCCATTGTTAATATATTCAACATATATTCATCGTATATGATGCTGTACTGACACTGCTGAACCAAGACCCCAATGAACTCACAAAAACTCGACCTAAATTTCTTCCAGCCATGGTAAGTGGTAATCCCCACTATCCTCATCGAATTCTTCAGTCATTTTTTGAATTATTTCAGATTTTGCATATGCCTGCTGTTACAACTTTTTTGCAGCTTGAACATTGAATAAAAAAGTTGATGAGATCAAGAAGTGCTATATCCCTATCATGTTTATTAATGGAACAGGTTCATTTGTGTTCACTGTATAACAAAGGCAATATTTGGAAAGGAAGTCTAAGGCAAGTAGGGTGGAGAGTGGGTCCCAATCCTTCCACAGTGCCAGTAGACCTACTTCCTGCTTTGCGGCACACTCCCATAGACTATCTATCATTATGTCTGGAATTACTCCGAAACAGAATGTCTTCAAATTTAGAATTGTACCACATAAGTAAAACCCATTGTAAAAAAAAAAAAATTGGGCAGGATGATGGGCCCCCCTGGCCAATGGAGCTCTGTGCTTAAGTACACCTAAGCACAATGATAAATCCGGCACTGGATCTACATGATACATTCATTTAACAAGAGAACCTCTTCCGGATCCACCCATCGGATATTTTTTTCTCCTAATCCTTTTGCCTATCACTAGCAATGTTTGGGGTTGTAGGAGTGCATCATATAGACGCAGCAGGCCCACAAAGATGCCAGACCCTCAGAGGAATTCTTTGGCAGGCTCTTGGTTGCTGAGGCAAATGGGAAAGGGACTTCCTATTCTAAAGCACTTATTGCCATGGGCCTCTTTCTTCCCTTTTGTTTGATAGACACTGAGCCATAATAATCTCATTCTCCCCAAGGGGGACAACAGCTTTTGTGAAGAAGACTTTAACAAACAGTTTTGACCCCATAAATCCTGCTTCTCTCTTGTACACACACACATACACGCATACAAAAACGTTTACTTTGCTTCCCTGCCGGCTGTATCATTGTCACATAATTAAATCAGCAGTCCTGTTTGCCCTTGTTTCCTGCTAATTGTTTGCTCACAGCTAGGATTAGTGACTTGGGGTTATATTTTAAATTTCTCCTGTTGGTTCTGCCACAGGAAATCACAATCTACATTCTGATCACCACCCACAGAACTGTCACTATGAATAAATAAAGCGGAATGAATCAAATGGGTCAATTCTGGAAATGCAATTGTGCACAGACGTTGGTGACAGTTTTGGGAAGGTAAGCCACAAAGTGTAATGTGTGGAAATAAAACTTTGCGGGACAATACTGTAGTCATCTGTGGGAGTGAAATGCTTAACTTCATTTTTTAAAAAAGGCTTTTAATAGACATTATGTTCATGGCCCTTTGGAGAGCAGACTTTATCTATCAGATATATCTAGAAAAGAAAATATTTTTTCTTCTATATATCTTACAGATAGACATTTTACCTTGTGCTTATAGAATGGCCACTGACTGAGAATATTCAGATTTCTGGTATCACCAGAAAACAATTTCAGTATTGATAACATGGGAAAATAAATTACGGAAGGTAACAGACATATTTAATTAAGATGTGATTGAACATATATTCTGTCTCTGAGCATTCCATACCCAGGAGAGCAGTTACCTGCCACACAAAAAGAAGGTACAGTGTTCCCTCACTTATCATGGGTGTTACGTTCCAGGACCACCCTCAAAAAGTGAAAATCCATGAAGTAGGGATGCTATTTACAGTAGACACCCGGTTATCTGACTTCCGCTTATCCATATTACCCACCGCCACCTTTGCCACCCTCCCTGCCCTTCCTCACTCGCTCCCTCATCCTTTCTTCCATTGCTCACTCACTCACCAGGCTGAGTCCTGGTTCTGCTGCTATGATCTGTCCTGGTGAGTGAACAAGTGAGGGAAAGCGGTAGCAGTGGCAGAAGCAGGAGCCTCGAAGAGGCGGCCAGGCTTCTACTTCTGTCGCTGCTTCTGCTTTTGTGGCCCTCCCTTGCTCACTCACTCACCTGCCCTTCCTTGCTCGCTTGCTACTCACCAGACTGGGTCCTGGTGGCAGAACCAGGACTTGGTCCGGTGAGTAGTAAGGAAGGAAAACCGTGAAACAGCTAGTCCGCGAAAAGTGAACCGCGAAGTAGCGAGGGAACACTGTACTGCAAACTTAGGAAGAAGCTGAGGTGGCTTGAATTACAAAAAATATTTAGGGGGGAAAGGCTGGAAGGAGTGAGTCCTCCCTCATGTTGCCAATTAGCACATAAAGATTCAGTGGCCAAAAATGTAGATAGGAACACTACAGGACAGGGAAGGTTTCTGGTGGGTACTTGCAGATGAAGCATTTTTAATATCCTCAGCAGTTGGGAATCAAAATCAAATGCAGTCTACCCAGTGCTGTTTAGACTAAATTCTATAGACTAGGCTCTGAGCAATGGACAGTTCAGTAACCTTGCAACATTATCCAACTGTTTTTATTCCAATGTTGAAGCTTTGTGTGAGAACATACAATACTTCACTATACCACTAGTATAGGATAGCAAACTGTGTTGAAAAAAAGTAGTTTATAGAAGCCTTGTATTATAATCCATAGTTATTATCATAGGCCAGAGGGGAGGCTGGGGCTACAGTAACTCCCTGTTAAAAACCCACTAGCAAAGGTTAATCTACTTCTGTAGCCTTATAGCCTGTGCTAGATCAAGCATTTGGACAAAATAATAGAAAAGCAGGTGAAAAGGACCATCTTCTTTCACAGATGGCTATTCCATCTTCACTGAAATTCTCCAATGAAGAACAATCAACCACCTTTTGAGGTAGCATATTCTACTATTGAACAACTCTATCTGATTAGATGGAATAACCTTTCTTTTAACTTGACTCCAGTGATCCAGGTCATAGCTTCTCCACCATAACCATTCAGATATGCAAAGATAGCTATCATATCATTTCTAAGTCTCCTCCAAGCTCAACTTCAACCACTGATTTTGTTGTACCATTAGTACCACCTCCTGAAGTGTTAACCAGAAAATCCACAATGATCTCCACAGTTTGACATGGCCTTCAAAAGTGAAATTTAGGACTACTTAGAACTCATCTAGCCTGAGCTATAATAGGAGGATTGAATGAAAAGTAATGCCTCCACCTTCGTTACTTGGGTTTGGGTGGGAATATTTTAATAAATCAAATGCAAAAATAATCCTTAGAATGTTCTCTTTAACTACTACTATTCACTTTTCCACATAATCACCAGACAATTGGATACATTTCTGCCAATGATGAACAAATTTTCTGAAGCCTTCATGGAAAAAGTCGATACTCTGTTTCCGCAACCAGAGTCTCACAGTTCTCTCAACATTTTCATCAGAAGCACAATGATGTCCCCACATATCTTCTTTCATTATCTGGAACAGATGGAAGCCTGACAGTGCTAAATCTGGACTGTATGGAGGATATCGTACGGTGGTGAGATCCAGTCTCTGAAGTTTCAAATCTGTACGCTTTCATTTCAGGTGTCAGCACCCTGGATACCCATTGTGCACAGATCTTCCAATAGCCGAGCAAAGAAATAATGTGATGCACACATTCTTTTGAAATGCTGATGATGAAATTTCTCTCTAAATGATAAGATGATCGTCCTGAATCAATCTGTCAACCTTTTGCTTGTGAAACTTGGTGGTTGCTGTCACAGGACAGCCAACTTTTTGTTTGTGATGCATGTCAGATGTTCCCATTTCAACATCTTTAAACTTACTTGCTGAACGATGCACAGTACTCACATCAACACAATCATCATAAACAGCTTGCATTCTCTGATGAATCTCCTTTAGGGTGACACCTTCTGCTGTCAAGAATTCAGTGACTACACGTTGCTTAAGTAGCATTGACCGGCTGTCTGCACAGGGTTACATACTTCACACTTTAACAACACAACCGTTCAATGCTAAGGCTTCCCACGAAAATGGAACTATAGAGGAGAGTGTACTGAACAAGCTAGATCTGCCACATACCAGTACTGCCATCTGTTGAGGAGTTACGAAGGTGGAGGCATTACTTTTCATTCAACCCTCGTAGAAGATCTGCCCTTCAACAAGATAGGCCCTTTTCATGCTGGGACTGATTTAAAACTAGAACACAAGCATAAAATGTGGACCACTGCACACAAATTTGGCTTCCCATTCACTCAACCTTTATCATATATTCTCCACTGGTTCTGATTCCAGTCTCTCTATCATCATAGGATGAGCCCCATCTTAACCTTATCGAGGTCCAGGCCACAATTCTAACTACCAATAGCATAGAAGTCCTTCTCAACTTCTCAGCTCCCATCAGTAAACACATGGCAAGACTCCTGAGCCCTCCAAAGGGAAGCTTTGACTAGTTCAAGGATAACATTCTTATATTAATAAATGGAAGATTTTCACCAATTTTCTTGGTCAAAATAACATTCATCCTGATTCTGCTTCTACATCTCATGTCCTCAACTTTCTCATGTCCCTCTCTAACAGAAGACTCTTGTTATCCATCCAGTGTTACCTCACTTCCATTTCTTTGTATTTTTGTATTTATAGGAAATTTTTCTTGTATGAACCTTCAACCACCAGTGTCTGCTCTTGGCCTGTCTGAAGTCTAGAACTGATCATGTCTCAGTTCTCAAAGAAGCCCTTCAAACTATGGTGTCTTGAGATCGTCACCTTCTATCCTGGAAAATATGATACCTACTGGACAGGCAAGTGAGCTATGCACATCTTGAACTGATCAACTATATCTTTTCACCATGTTAGGGCTGTTCTCTGACCTGACATTTCCATCCTTCTCAGGTTGTTTCTGTCTTTCATCTTAACCAGGACATTGCATCTCTCTTCCAGAATCCTACATGTGATCTGGTAAAGAAGTTTAATTATTTCGATGTGAGGAAGATGGCATTGCACAATTCATGTCTATGATTGTGTCCCATTGTGTATTCAAATTCAACAATGTACTCTTTGTACATTGGCATGAGCAATATTTGTCCATGAATGCCTTCACTTCTGCCAATGTCAAATGAATACAACCATTTCTCAGTGTCCAACAATTCACCCTATATGTAGTGAACCCAGTTGTGCATCTGGTTTTTTTCTGGTTAAATGCAGTATAGATATTCATCCTTGCTGAAATATATTTTGTTAGATTTTGTTTAGCTCTTCAAGCTGTTCAGGCCCTGCCCTGCTATCCCTACTCACATCTGCAGGAAGGTCGCCTGTTCCTAAAGACTTCTCAAGACTTTTAGTCAGAGGCTCTGAGACTATATCTGTAAGTGACGTTGGTATCTTTGAACGCAGTTTATCTGACCTTGGAGACTTTAAGTATTTTAAGGTAGCTAGGTTTTCCTGCAACAGCTCTTCATCTATTTTGAGTTGCAGCCCTTTCAATGCATCATTTATTTGGTTTTCAAACAGCTGAGCACTGTTTTCATTATGGAAAAGGACATAGGTAAGGTGCTGAGCAGTTCTACTTTCTCTCTGTTACCCTTTAGCATTTTGCCATCTTCTTCATCCAGTGGACCTACAATTTCCTTGCTCTTCTTTATGCTTCAAAAATAGCTAACAAACAATTTTATCATTCTCAACCTATTTTGTAAGCCTGGTCTCATTTTGCCAAACTTCTCCTGACTTACACCCTACCAATGATGGCCATTTATTTATATTTGGTGAGTTGTTCAATCTTCTGTTTCTTATAGGTGCCCCTTTTAAATTTCATCTCATTCAAATTGCCTTATGTGGCCAGCCCTTTAAAAGCTACTTTTTTCTCATTGGAAATTTGTTTGTGTTTGTGTTTTCAGCATCCCTTCTTTAAGAACCTCACCTCCATACTGAACTGCCCTTTCAAATGTTTGCTTCCATGTGACCTCTTCCAATATTTCTTTGAACTTGTTGAAATTGACTGTCTAAAGTCCAGTGTGTGTTTTACAATACTTTCTCTTGCCTCTCTATAATAAATCCCAGTGATTTAGTTAATCCCATCCAAGGCTCCTATTATTTCCACATATTTGCCCAATCCTTCTCTTTTTGTGACAGTCAGGCCCAAGTTCATGTTGTCACTTCTACCAAATGGAAAATGAAATAGTCAGTAAGAGAAGTGAGGAATTTGTATGATGTTACATGTTTGTCAGAGCTTTGTTTCCAACAGAGATCACAAAGGTCAAAGTCCCCCATTAATACTAGATCTCTCCTTTTTGATTGTTTGCTTATTTGTTTCAGGAATTAATATTTCCAGTTTTTAGTCTAGCTTGAAGATCTACAACATTCCTGTTGTCTCCCAGTCTTATAGTTATTGCTCAAAAGCTATCAGTCTACCTTCCATGCTCCAAATCATCTATCTCCTCAGAGATATACACATCTTTTACTCCTTTCCTTACCTTGTTTGGTCTATTCATTGTGAATATGTTACTTTCCTCAATTCCAGGCACATGTCTCATCTCACCAGGTTTCAGTAATGCCTACAAAATCATATGGTTCATCTCATTTATTTTCTGTGCTTTGAGCAGACAATTGAAGCTGTGGGCCATGCCTTCCCACTGCTTCCTTAGGGCTTATTAACATGAGACATATGGGTTGGCCTCTGGGTTAATGGACTTGGTGATGTTCACATGATGCACAGGATCCATTCCCCGTAACATAGAAGAAATCTGCTTAATGTGGCCTTCTCCTGTATCAAAAGAAGTTGCAGGATGTGCTGGAACTTCCATGAAGCTCTAGAGATCACCTGCATGGTTGGGCAATATAAACAATTCAGAAGCTGCCATGGCTGGTCATACTACCATTCTGCTTTTCCTGGGATCAGGCATCCTGAGCACAGGGATGGTCCCATTATTCAGGGTTTTGTGGCTACTACCAGGTATGAAAATGGCCTGGTGGCAGATGCAAAGCACCTGTATTGATGACAACAAGATTGACTAAGCAATCGGAAAAAAGAGAGAGAGAAGAGAGAGTGATTCATCATTTCCTCCCTCCCCTTTCTCACATCTGTTACTCTGGCTATCATCACTACAAGTTTTGAGTATGATTACTGTAATTTTTGGGTCCAGTGGTTGCTGAAGATCCAGAACATTGGCGGCTAGATAAGCATGGTGGTCTAGTGACCAGTTATGGCATTGCTTAGCCATATGGGTGCCATCCATCTGGCAGGCCAGTTCATGCAATGCAGACATCCCACAGCCCCCAAGATGGCTCAGGCACTTACTATGCAGACCATGGCAACTCTGATCCTGATACACACCCCTCCCTCTGGATCAGTATCACCATTTGTGTCATGTATGGATGACCTCTTAATGTATTTTCCTGTCTGTTAGAGAATTCATATAAACACTGGACACATTTTTATACATTATTCATGCTATTGTTTACAGTACTTGGTGTTGTCCCATCCTCTAAAATACTTCATTCCTTAAATACATAAAATCTGTTCAGGCTCACACAAAATGCCCATATAATTCATCATTCCGTTTTCCACAGTGACCCACTAAATCATAATGGAAAGTCCACATATAAAAACAACTTTTTCACCATAGAAACTGATATGTTATCTCTTTCTCTCTCTCTAGTTTTTGCTATTGAATGAAATATATATCTATTATGATTGAGATCTATTAACAACCTTATCACTTGTTGAGCCAACTTAGTTGATATCACCTCATAGTCCACCTCTAACAGCTGCTGAGTACGCATGCCCAGTGTGGAACACATCTCACCACGCTAAAACAGTGGATGTGGCTCTTAATGAGACATGCCACATTATTACAGGGTGTCTGCGCCTTACACCACTGGAGAAATTACACTGTCTAGCTGGTATTGCACCACCTGACATCCACCGGGAAGTAGCAGCCAATAGTGAAAGGACCAAGGCAGTGACATCTCCAGCCCATCCCCTGTTTGGGTATCAGCCAGCACGTCAACGACTTAAATCAAGAAATAGTTTTCTAAGATCTACAGAGACACTCGCTGGAACACCTCAGCAAGTGAGAGTCCAAAAGTGACAGGCTCAAACCCAGCACCTCAATCAATGGCTGATACCAAATGAGAGACTCCCCTCTGGGCACACAGAAGACTGGGCGACTTGGAAGGCGCTGAACAGACTGCGCTCTGGCACCACAAGATGCAGAGCCAACCTTCAGAAATGGGGCTGCAAAGTGGAATCCACGACATGCGAGTGTGGAGAAGAGCAAACCATTGACCACCTGCTGCAATGCAACCTGAGCCCTGCCATATGCACAATGGAGGACCTTCTTGCGGCAACACCAGAGGCACTCCAAGTGGCCAGCTACTGGTCAAAGGACATTTAATCAACTACCAAGCTTGCAAATTCTGTTTTGTCTGTTTGCTTTTTTGTTTTTGTTAAAAATGTAATACAAATGTCTGGTTGCTGATGACACGATAAATAAAATACTCCAGATTATGAACAAGAACCCAGCCCTAGCAATATGGATCCTTTGGAAAAGGCCATTTTTACATTTCTCCATTGTGAGAACTTTCCACTTAGTCCCTTTCTTTGTTCCATCTTTAATCACTTACTGATCTTAAAGAGGACCTCTCCTCCTTTGCTCCCTTTTCTCAATTGCTTTCTTCTTTCCTTCCTTGCTTGCACTTCACCTCCAATGAGCACATTCCATTGTTTATGACAGACCAGACCCCATTAATAACAAAGAGGGACTCCAACTACTCCATCAGTGAAAAGGTGAAAGACTGCGCAAAAGGGTAAGGGTTAGACAGAATTAAAACCCCAGCAGATGTCACATATAAGCAGCCACTTATGAAGTTAGTCGCTCTGATATGAATCCTGAGAAGCAGCTGTTAATGTCACTTGCTTCATAGTGCTGGAGATCATGATAGTGGTAAAATATCCTTACCAACTTAGATGTGTGTGTGTGTGCATACACATGACCTTCACAAAAAAATATGCTGTTAACAAAATTATGAAAAATGAGTGATATGTGGTTTTTGATTATTTCTGGCTTTGGTAACTTCTGTATAACTTTTATTTTTATATCTTCTCCTGGTGTTATTCCTGAAGTGGCTCCTGTAATCTTTTCCTATTCATCTAATTTTCACTTTCCATATACTGTTCTAGATATTGCCACGTGATCCATTTTTTCCAATTATGGAATCAGGCTAGTGAAGCATTTCAGTCATCAGTGAGATTTTATTGTTTCCTTAAAAAAGCAAAAACAAAATTATATCCATATGTAATTAGGCAGGCAATCCAATGACATCCCAAAAATGTTAAGAAACTGCCACAAATTATAACATTGCAATTTCACTTATGTAGATACTGGAAGGTGGAGCAAAAATCAAATCCTCCCAAAAAACATATTTGGGTAGACCAAATATCTAAGAACTTTATATAGCTGTGGAACAGAGTGCTCCATCTCTATTTGGATGCTTATTATTTTATTTCCCACGGGCTATCTAGTAAATTCCATTCCAAAATACTACACATTTTCACAATTGTCTCCAAAAATAAATTGCTCTTAGAAACACAGACTGGTTGGACATTTGGGGCTTTTTCATTTTTTTTCTTTTTATAAACAGCATCCTTTTAATCTGCCTGGAAATTCTGTTCCCCTAATCTCTTGACAACAGAGATTGCAGATAATCTAGTCTTCAAATATTATCTGAATGTTTGATACTAATTTTTCCAAAAGTATTTTTGGTAGTGCCACCAAAACAGAACACATAAACCTGACTTGTCTGTCAGTTTAATTCAGGTTAATATAATTATTTGAACTGACATATAACTTAATAAAAGTTTTCCATACTGTAATTTCCATCAGGATAAAGGCTTTTTTTTAAAAAAGATCATGCATTAATTTCCTTATCCAAGGTCAAAGTGTTAGTTTCATCAGAGGCAACTCTTTTAATGAATGGCCATGATCACTCTCTGTACATTGTCACTCTCTGTGCATTTCATTTCTTCTTCTAATGGTTTATTATAATTATTATTATTTACTATATTTGTACCCCACACTTCTCACCCCAAAGGAGATTCAAGATGACTTTACATCTAGGCAACAATTCAATGCCATAAAACAAAACACAATTAAAATAGCCATTTAAATTAAAATCACAAATTTAAACATTGCATCAGCTGTTAAACCACACCATCCAGGCCATTCCTATAGTCATTACATATATTCCGTATCCATTTATTGCACTACATTTATTATCCAAAGACATGGTCCCAAAGCCACATTTTCACTTTCTTTCTGAAGGCCAGGAGGGAGGGATCTGATCTAATATCACCCGGAAGGGAGTTCCAGAGCTGAGGAGCCACCACTGAGAAGTCCGTCACTCATCCGCACCAACTGTGCTTGTCAGGGAGGTGGGACTGAGAGCAGGGCCTCCCCAGATGGTCATAACCTCCTAGGTGGTTCATAGAGAGAGATAGGTAAACTGGGCTAGAACCGTTTAGGGCAGTGGTTCTCAACCTGTGGGTCCCCAGATATTTTGGCCTTCAACTCCCAGAAATCCTAACAGCTAGTAAGTTGGTTGGGATTTCTGGAAGTTGTAGGCCAAAACACCTGGGGAACCACTGGTTTAGGACTTTATAGGCTAAACCTAGCACTTTGAGTTGTGCTCTATAGCAGACTGACAGCCAGTAGCGCTGACATAACACAGGGGTTGTGTGCTCCCTAAATGCTGGGAGGAAACTGGCTGCCAACCGTTGGACTACTTGATTCCAAACAGTCTTCAAAGGCAACCCCAGGTAGAGCACATTGCAGTAGTCTATTCAGAATATTACTCACCCATCCTATCTATATTTACTTAGAGTTCACTTCATGTATCCAATGAAGTGAACTGGAAGTCCATGAAAGCTTATGCAAGCTTTCTTCAATCTCATGCACCCACATGTGTTGGACTACAATGCCTATTTCCTTTTAGTTATGATGGCAGGTGGCATGGAAGTCACAGCACAACATGAGAGACATTAGATTGGGGAAGTGTGGCTCATGCTAGAATAAATTTGAGATGTCACAGCACAACCATCTAACTGGGAATTAAGAGAGACTGTAAGTCTGTCTTTCCTGGTATTCGCACACTGAAACATCATGTGCATGTGAATGTTAACATGTTCTGTTCAGGTGGCATTTACTGATGATAATGTCTCAAATGTTTATAAAGATGCCCCTTCTCTCTGGTCCATTTTCTCCAATGTCTGTTCTTTAAAGGGTATAGCCCAGTTTTATGTGCAATAATCTATAACCAACCAACCAATAATACTGTGACTGACCTCATAATATAAGATAGCTCTCACTGAGAAATGAACACCCAGAACAGGCTAATTGGAAAGGTAACAAAACAGAAATTATTTTCAAAGAATAGTTCCATTCATAACACTTGTAAAATAGTCTGTGGGCAAGCAAAGAATCTTATGAGACATAGTTACCATCTATTCATCCTTTATTGCTTCCTGATCAGCACAAGTCAACATTGTTTTATCCAAATCAACATTGCTAGTGGAAGAAAACATGCCATCTCCAACCCATTTCCGAAGCATAAAATGTGATTTTCTTTTCTCATGCTGAAATTATTGAGCTAACGTCAGGCTGAAGGAATGGGTGAGAGCATTTTGTGTATCTGCAGATTTCACCGTACACTTTCCACCCTTGTGAATATGACACAGCGATCAGGTGGGAGAGAACAGTCAACTCTGATCACAACATTATTTAATTTGTGCGAGAGTGCTTGCTATTTTGGCAACATTGGATCATTACAGTAATTTAAAATTGCAATTTAAAAATTATTTTAAAGGATAAGCAAAACCATTTAAATTAGTGGAAAAGCTCTTTTTTAGTCATGCTCTTGTGCACAAAATTTTAAGAAATGATAACAACAATGGAGGAGTGTTTTAAAATGAATAGTTCTGATAGGAAATGTGGGTGCTAAAGTAGATGCATGAAGATGAAGTCATTTAAAAAAAGACAGAAGAATTGCAGACAATTTCCCTCTGCTTGTTTTTTCGCCAGACTTTCTTCAGACGGAACAGAAACCAAATCCTCAAGCTGGGAGAAAGGGTTTATTTGCCATGTCACTTAGATCGCCTGTAAAACAGTAAGCAGACAAACAAAATGTGACTCTTCTACAGTTAAACTACCAGGCTGGAAGAACATTCAGTAAATGCAAGCCATGGAAGACATATTCTCTGTCCATGGTGCTGAGAGGTGTGCTACTTATATTACCAAATCAAAGCTCAGTGCAAAACTTTACTCATTTCAGGCTTTTAGAATAATGCCAATGGAAGTGCTGACGGTAGATTATAAAATACATTTTCATTATTACCACTAAGAGATGGAAAAATAATTGCTGCACAATTGTGTTTGGTCAATAGCCAGTTGTCTCATTTCTTTCAAAAGCCATTTGTAAATTATGTAGAAGAAGCCTGAATATGGATCCAAACACTTCGCAGTGAAATGTTTGCAAGCCATTTCCCATCATTTTCTTCCATCAGATAACAGAACAAACATGTTGAGGAACTTCTGTGACTGAGTCAGTATCAAAGCAAGCAAAGGAAAACAAATCAATGTTGAGTCCATGCTGAGTTGACACAAGTTCAGTCATAATACTAAACATTATTTTTGCTGTATAGATGAATTGACACAGGCACCTTGCCTTCTCATGTTGTCCCCTCCCTGCTGGGCTGCCTGGAATCAGTAAGTGGTTAAAATAAGAGTTTGTTGACAAGCCAAATTATTAGTTATTATATAACTGTGATTATAAACTGTGGTAACTGTGGTTCCAATCTATATAAATAAAAATGTAATGTTTGTTTGTGGGATTAACAGAACTCAAAAACCACTGGATGAATTGACACCAAATTTGGTCACAATACACCTAACAACCCAATGTATGTCCTTCACTCAAAAAAAAAAAAAAAGAAAAAAGAAAAAAAGAAAAGAAAAGAAAAGAAAAGAAAAGAAACAGAAAGGACTTCTAAACCCAAAATTCCTACAGGGAGAAACAGTGCATGACACCCATGGCCACGCCCCCTCCTTATGTGGGGAAACAGAATTGGGAGCCGGGCACACGTTCATGGAAGGAAGGAGAGAAGGAGGGAGGGAAAGAGGGAAAGAATGAAGGAGGGAAGGGGAGAGGGAAGGAAAGAAAGAAAGATAGAGAAGGAAGGAAGGAAGGAGAAAAGGAAATAAAAATGTTAAAGGAAAGAGGGAAGGAAGGAAGGAAGGAAGGAAGGAAGGAAGGAAGGAGAGAAGGAAGGATATAATCAAAGAGCAAAGAAAGGGAGCAAAGAAACAGGTAGAGATGGAAGAAGGAAGAAGAGAAATAAGAAGGGAAAGAAAAAGAGCAAAGGAAGGAAAGAGGGAGGAAAGTAAGGAGAGAAAGAGGGAGGGAAGGTTGGCCACAGCAACACGTGGTGGGTACAGCTAGTAATACATAATAATGTGCAAGCAGGACGGGAAGGTACTATCCTGTGTCTTGTGCTACTATATCTTAGACCAGAGCCTCTGAAAAACATTTGTGAGAAACGGTACTCAAACAGAATTATATATATATAGTAATAAACAGTGTGCACATGAATCTCGTAGCACCTTTGAGACTAAATGAGAGAAAGAAGTTGGTGGCATAAACTTTTGTAGACATAGTTTACTTGCTAGGATACTTTCAGGTAGTAGACCGAGACCGTGTCTACATGGGACGGGTTACCCTGGGATATTTCTGAAATTGAGCTGCCCTGGTTTCATCATGTACCTGCGGAACTTGAAGCCAATATCCAGGTGGACCATCCCATCCCATCCCATCCCCTTATCGCTGCCACCAGTGTTCCTTGTCAACCATGGAGCTCCCTGAAAGTGCTTGGCTGTCACTTCTCACTTCTGCTAATGACAAAAATGGGCTCCCTGTGCAATCAACCCCTGTTCTGGTTGTGTAGGGACTCTGATCTAGTGTCAGTAGGCATGATCCCAATAATAAGGTACTTCCAGGGAGCTTTGTGGGGAATGGTGTCAGCAACATGGGGGTGAGCCCCTAGTGGCGCAGTGGGTTAAACCCCTGTGCCGGCAGGACTGGAAACCGACAGGTCGCAGGTTTGAATCAGGGGAGAGGCGGAAACCTATTGGATGTTACTGCAGTTACACACTCTCAGCCTCTCAAAACCTCATGATAGATTCACTGTAGGGTCGCCATAGGGCGGTAATGATTTGAAGGCATAAAGCAACAATTATGAATGTAATAAGGTGAGAATAATCTGAGTCATATGATTTCTCTTTCTTTTGAAAAAAAGATACTTTACAGAAAACACAGTCTTTTATGTTATACAGCATTTTATGTTTGTTTGGGGTCTTTTTTAAACCCCCCCCCCCCCCACACACACACACACTCAACTCTATTGCTTGGTATTAGATATCTGGATACCAAACTCTATTGAAATGAATAACATATGATAGAATCACTCCAGAGGACCTAGGGTTTAGCTAGAGGGAACATCAGCTTTCTGTTCTGTCTACAGATTTTCTTGAAGTTCTGTCTTCCTGGACAATCTTATTCTTTTCATTTCCTGGTTAAGAGGCATACAAAAATTGATTAAAAATTTCTCAAGACTCATGGTCATTTGCCATTCATGAACAAGCTGAGACATTTGACTTTACACAGCTTCTGCAAATACCTTGAGGTGCAAAGGAAAGAGAGGTAGGTTTATGAAAGCACCACAACACACACACACATTCCCACTCACTTTATTTTCAGGCTAAAACTAAACTGCGAAGTCATTACAATTGAAATTATTAGAAACAGAAAGAAGCAAAATGGAAAATCTAATAGTGAAGCCTTGCCTCAGCTCACAAAGCCAAACAGTCCTATGTACAAGCCTATGAAAGCCAGACTACAGTGCAAAGTACTTTCAAAAATTTAAAATTATTGTAAATAATCTTGTTATGGTCTGGGCACTGAAGACAAATGCCTTTTTGTGCAGAAGTGCAACTGTTCATTGCAGGCATTATTTGTATGATCAACTGCAACATTCACATCTACCTCCAACAGACAAGAGTTCTTTCTTCCACCCTGGACATTCCACAGATATATAAACCCAAATTTCCTAGTTTCCAACAGACCTCACAGTCTCTGAGGATGCCTGCTATAGATGTAGGTGACCATAAAGTCCAGAAAACTCACAGCAACCTAGTTATTCCAGCCATGAAAGCCTTTGACAATACATTATTTGTATATTTCTATTCTAGTAAGAATGAAACATTGTACTCCTTGACCATTATCAACCACATTTGTGGTTGAAGGCCAAAGAGTCAGTTGATGTATCAGTAGAACCATAATGATATTCAATCACACCTTTGGAGCCACAGTGATGCAATGGGTTAAACCCTTGTGCCAGCTGAACTGCTGATCTGAAGGTCGGTGGTTCAAATCCATGAGATGGGGTGAGCTCCTGTTTGTCAGCTCCAGATTTCCATGCGAGGACATGAAAGAAGCCTCCCACAGGATGGTAACACATCTGGGTGTCCCCTGGGCAACGTCTCTGCAGACAGCCAATTCCATCTGAACATGAGGAAGAACTTCCTGACTGTGAGAGCCGTTCAGCAGTGAAACTCATTGCCCTGGAGTGTGGTGGAGGCTCCTTCTTTGGAAGCTTTTAAACAGAGGCTGGATAGCTATCTGTCAGGGGTGATTTGAATGCAATATTCCTGCTTCTTGGCAGAGGGTTGGACTGGATGGCCCACGAGGTCTCTTCCAACTCTTTAATTCTATAATTCTATGATTCTCTCACACCAGAAGCGACTTGCAGTTTCCCAAGTCGTTTCTGACATGATAAAAAGTATTTTAAAATCACACCTTCAAGTAAGCAACCATGACAGCTTGGTAATTTACTTTGTTTTTGCTGATTTTCCAAAAAAAAAAAAAAAGTAACAGCTTAAATTGAGAGTTGTTTACTGAAAACTGCATTTTTCCTACTTCTCTCCTTTGGCCTTCCCAAAGCCACTCCCATATTGAGAATGGTATTTCTAAAACTGTAAAATGTTTCTATTTTTGTCCACTAGAGGGCACAGAGGCCATTTTTCAAAGTGTTTATAAAATCTTTGAAAGAAATTTATTAACATATATGATCAGGTTTATGCACTGTCTTTGAAATATGTATTAATACACTAAAATTTGACTCAACCATCCCTTACTACAGAGACAGGTGATCAAAAAATAGTTAGTTAGGGGCTGATTTTTGCCAGTCTCAGATAAATGCATCAGACTTTGCTTCTTTCTTGCTCTAGATGATTTTGACACAACAAACTGTGGACCAGTATCAAATGAGCCTTGCAAGGATATTATAAGGTTTAATCCAGTGGTTCTCAACTTGTGGGTCCCCAGGTGTTTTGGCCTACAACTCCCAGAATTCCCAGCCAGTTTACCAGCTGTTAGGATTTCTGGGAGTTGATGGCCAAAACATCTGGGGACCCACAGGGTGAGAACCACTGGTTTAATCAAATACAGGCAGTCCCCAAGTCATGAATAAGATAAGTTCTATAGGTTTGTTTGTAAGTCGGAACAAGTACATTTCTCAAGTGTAACTCAAGCTATTATATATGCTTTGGATAGCATTGGGAAGGGTGAACATTCCTGTGGTGTCCCTGTTCAGAAGATTTTACCTTACTTTCTGTCCCTGTGATGATAATAAAGCTTCAGTGGAGACACCCTTTCCCCATGATAACTAATTCAGGAGTGAATTTCCCTTCCGAGGGGTAGATTTCTCTCACTTTCTGTCATCTCACTCCTGTTCTTAACTATGAGTCATATGTAAGTCTGATGTCTGTAACATAGGGAGTGCCTACACCAAAAACAATGTCTGTAACACAGGGAGTGCCTACACCAAAAACAATGTCTGTAACACAGGGAGTGCCTACACCAAAAACAATTGGGGCACATTAACAGTGATGTCTGTCTAGACTATAAGTTCGGAATTTTGTCTTCAGATTGGTGTCTTGTATGTTTTTATTGTAGATATTTTTCCTAGATACTTTAGACACACACACACCACAGTTCACTCCTGAAATAAATTAGACTTAAATTACTCTTTGGAAACAAAATAAATCAGATAGGATAATAGTATCATCTCTTTATCTCATTTGTTCCCATACAATTAGGGGTTTTACTGCCATGTTGTGACAGGTGACTGTGTTTGACCTTTGACGGTTGGTTGGTTGGCTGGTGCTCAAACTAATGAAGACCCTTAATGGATTGGCTTTTGTGAAGCTCTGAGTGGTGGGGTTAAAGAGAGAATGGTGTGGCAGACAGAGTCCGGAGAAGATTCTTCAATTAAACCTGAAGTCTATTAACAAAGAAATATTGAGGAGGTTGAGAACAAGCCATGATTTAACTATTCAGATGACTTTGTGATTCATTAGAATTAGTTTTCGAGAAAAATGTTTCCCTTATTTATTGTTGGGCCTGTGTAAGAAAGGCTCCGGAGTTGGACAGCCCGGAGCTAAGAGACTTCTTGGTTCTTCAAAAAGTTGAAAATAAAATACCATTCCTATTCAGTCCACAATCATTCGTGCATCAGAAAAGGGATTGGGGACAAATGAAGCAGTGTTGAAAGCAAATGAAGAGTGATGCTTGCAAAAATAAAAGTAGATCCCTAGGATAAATAAGACTTTGGAGACTTAATTGTTTTGCATGATGTAAATCTATTACAATAAGAGGAGGAGGAGAAGGCAAGACGCTGACCCACATGGAGGCCATTCAAAGCTTTAGAAACAGCAAGAAGCCTAAAAAGGAAGACCTGAATACAAAGCTGAATATTGTATAGCGTAGTTGCAGAAAAGTAGTATTTTAAAAACATAAAAACAGAGAAACCAACAACTGGGGTTTTTTTGTCCCAGAAACCAATGGTACGATATAAACACATTTGTTATGCTAAGTGTCCATAATAGTGGAGTCAAAAAAATGTTCTACCAAGCCCAGCTTCCCCCTGCTACTTCAAGGTTTCTTTCTTATCCAACCAAGCACACAATGCACAGATAGAAGTAGTAGAAGAAATATTTGGAGAAAATGGAATACTGGTGCATTGCATTGTGACACTTTGGCATAGACCACTTCTCAAACCAACCGATGTGGTGGACCATCAATTCCCAACCCTCAAAGTGCTAGTAACTGATATCATACTCATTATTATAATTCCAGTTTTCTGTGTATAACCAGCCGATGTCTCATGGACCAGCATTTGTTTGCAGGCCACTGCTTTGGTATTTCTATTGGTTTTGTATTTCTTCTAAAAATTGACATTATTGGGAATGCAAAAAGAAGAGCACCAAGGGCCCTTTCACACAGCCCTATATCCCAAAGTATCAAGGCAGAAAATCCCACAATATCTGCTTTGAACTGGATTATCTAAGTCCACACTCAGACAATATGGGGTTTTCTGCCTTGATATTCTGGGATATAGGGCTAAGTGGAAGAGAAGCAGCAGGCTGCCTGCATGGTCATAAGAGAGAAATGTATTTGCTGCAACCCTAAGGATTTTAACCATTTACACATTCTAGGCCTACATATGTATTATGTGATATCATATTCTTTTTCATGTGAGGAAGAAGATTGAGGGTGAATTTTAAAAACTGATCTTCTGTAGAGCTTGATGACCATGCAGACTAATCTGGAACTGGAAGATAACTATGGAGGAATGACATAGGGCCCTTCCACACAGCCATATAACCCAGAATATCAAGGCAGAAAATCCACATTATCAGCTTTGAACTGGGTTATCTGAGTCCACACTGCCAAATAACTCAGTTCAAAGCTGATAATGTGGGATTTTATACAGGCGGCCTGGACATAGCATATTATTTGAGAACACAGAAATGCTGAACCACTCTAACAACGACCATGTCAGGCTACACTGAGAAGCCATTGAAATCTGGCCACCAGAACTAAAAAAATCTTTAAAATTATAACAGTAAATAAAAAATAAAACTCAAACGCAGGGAAACTCCAGCCAGGAAACAATCAGGAACACCTGGTCACCTCTCAACAAGGAAATCTCCCAGACAGTAACAAGCCACACCCAAAAACTGTCAGGCCATCAAATGCTAATCAAGGTGGCCAATTGAAACATTCACACCTACCTCCAACAGACAAGAGTTCTTTCTCCCAACCTGGACTTTCCACAGATATATAAACCCCATTTTCCAGTTTCCAACAAACCTCACAACCTCTGAGGATGCTTGCCACAGATGCAGGCGAAACATCAGGAGAGAATGCTTCTAGAACATGGCCATATAACCTGAAAAACCTACAACAATGCAGTTTTATACAGCTGTTTGGAAGAGGCCATAGTTAACTTTAAAACATTGTATAGCTGATCACATGAAAGCATAACATTGTCCTATAGCACACTAGCATAAACTCCAAAACAAAACATAATTACTGGTTTTGCTTTGCTATCCTGCCCTCTGTCTGAATAATCTTACTGCAAGTTGATATCATCATTTCAGTTTGCATTGCATTAAACAATTGATTAATATAGGCAAATGAGCAATTGCATGTGATTATCTTATTTGCCATGTCTAGAAGTGCTGGCACTGCTCAATCTTGGTTCACACTGGTCAATTAAAGTTCTATATCATGGGGCTCATGGTTTGCGTGCAGACAACAAATCCTTTTTTGGCACACCTTGGCACTTATTGGGACAACCCACTGTCAAGGCCCCAGATCCATTAAAAACAAAAGCAGTCACTTTTTGCCTTCCAGATGGTGTAAAATACTGGGGAGGACACTGCAAAAGAAAATGGGTTTGCATCTCCTACCTTCCCTGCCCTTCTATTTTGAAGAGATGACCAAATCTTGTCTGAAAAGAGTCATCATGTGAACAAAACAGGAGCCCATCAGTGTTCTCTAGTCATTCTTCCCCAGATACTATGACACTACTAGTTTGTGTTGTAGCCCAGGTTTAACAGGGTTGCTGTTTGCCTTACCACAAAATTGGCGGGTGGGGGTGGAAGAGAGATATAATGATGAAATTTTTAGGCCATGTAAAACTAATGCAGGTATTTCCAACATTGCTTGCATCTTGAGTTAAGATTACTCCTGTCACAAAAGGACAGATATCGCACGAAGACCCCTTAAAATGGTTCCCCATGGTAGTTGCCTACACAGAGCAAGCTGTTTCCTTGCAGCTGCTCCCATGACACACTTAGGCGAATGGCATCACAAATCTGCCCTGTAAAAAACAGGCATATGCTATAACACAAGACAGTGTTATTTCCCCACCCTGCACTTTCCTAGCAATGATAAGAAACACGATTCTGAGATGAGTCCTGGTTCGCTGTGATACCTATATTTACACAAATGCAGGGGCTTTCTCTCCCCCTCCCCCTTTCTCTTGTAGACACTTACATTTAGCTCTTCCGCCATGACTCTTCCTCCCTCTTTTCCACCACTTTGGGGAATAATTTAACATGTTACACACTAACTTTCCCATAATGGCATTCTGGCTTTTGAAATTCTGCCTCCCTGTTTTATGGCCAGCCCTCTAATGGTTCTCTTGCAGGCCTGCCTCTGGCGATCATATAGGGAATAAATAGAAGCTGACACAGTAATTTACTTAAATCTTCTCCACACTTTTGCAGCATTTTCCTCCAGAGGATACCCTCGAAACAACAATTATTTGAAATGTCACACATCCCTGCCTCCAGGCGAACGACAAATGAACATTAAATCTATTAACAACAATCAAAAAATTAAATGTTTACTTTTCCAAGAAGGTAAGGAGAAATCGAGAGAGGGAGGGCTTCAGCCAATACATTTATTTGCAGTAATAGAGAGGTGTATTTAATGTTCTCTATATACCGAGCCGACACCCCCAGAACTGGGGAGGAGCTACTACAGCGTTGGCAAAGGACCTTGCTAGAACACAAGGAACAGCACTGATCAGACTACTGGGAGCCCCAGGCTTCAGGCCAGCTGAACTGGAGAACGTAGCTGAGAAGCTCCATATTCTTGTTAACCTTTAGTCTCGGCAAACGTGTGTGCGTGCATGTGTGAGTTGTTATCCTATCCCCATTCAAGCTAAGTACTTTTTGCAAAATGTCACATATTTCCAACATTTAAGTTTCAGTGAAATAGAAGAGAGAATGTTGCACAAGTATGTTGTGGTTACAATGTTACTTTTTACACAGCACATGATTATTGCACTTGATTTATATATGCAGAAATATGGAGATGGGAGGGGGAGATCATGGTTTTGGAATGTTACTTTTTTGGTTGCAGCTTGCAGGATCTTCTAGGGATTCCCCTAACACATTCATACTGTACAGAGGGGGCATTTTCCATTCACTTTTGCATTGTCGGAAATTACTGTATTTCATTGCATAAGTCATACCTCCCCTTTTTTTTGCTAAAAAAGGGGGTGCGACTATTATGTGAGGAAACAGGGAGCTTTTTTGTTCTGAAACAATGCTTGCCACCCCTTTTAGTAGGGTAAAATGCTCACTCACCTACCACTTCACTCACTCATTCATCAACTCACCCAATCTATCCACATAACCACCCACCCATCCAACTATTCACCCATGCATGCATGCATGCATACAATCACTCACTCACTCACATGCCTACCCATCTGTAGATGTAGATGTGGATTTGCTTTTGGGATTTGGGGATTGATTATTTTTGTCTTTGTTCAGCTTCTCACGGAATTTAATGTTTGCTGAAATGTTTTGTAAACCACCCTGAGTCCTCCTGGGGAGATAGGGTGGGATATAAATAAAGATGGTGATGATGATGATTTGCTAGTCCACCTTCTTCCAGGAATGCCGGTTCAAGCAAATAAAAGGCAGGATTCACCAACACAGAGAGGAGATGGATTCCTAGTCAAATTCCCAGACACAAGCCCTATATCCCTTCCTTTATATAACTAGCTTGGGTACCTGGTGATGCCAGGATTTTTATATTTGGAGTGCTATTTATTAGAAATAATCATTAGGGTGTGGGTAAGCTACAACATCCATCCTCACCTATTATTGCCCCCAAACTGCACGAGTAGTTAAAGTTTGTGAAAATGTAAGTTTGATCCAGATCCATTTTAATGAGATTCACAGTTGTCTCTGGATGTTGTGTGAACTGCAATTCCCATTATCCTGGGTCAACCCTCCTCAGATCCCTCCAGTATTTTCTGTTCATCATAGCGAGTCTATGTGCTATGAGACCTGGAAATTATTTTTAGGGTTCTCCTGGGTTTGAGGGGTTGAGAAAGGTCGGCTTAATATATCTTATCAATTCTCACAGCAAATTGTTCAGCGATGCTCTTAGTGCTTCTGTCATTCTTCACTCAATGTGCTGAAAGTGCATCAACATTAACTGCCATGATTAAATGCTATGAAATTCTGGGATTTGTAGTTTGTTGAGGTACCAGCACTCTGGCAGAAGGTAAAGGCCTTGTAAAAATACAAGTCTTCTGATTCCATAACATTAAGCCATGGCAGTTGAAGTGGTGTCAAACTTCATTAATTCTACAGTGTAAATGTACTCTGAGTGTTACATATTTATCCTGAACCTGGGAAAATCATTAGGATATGACCGTGATTGCGAAGTAGAACCTGCTTCGGGGTTTGATGGAAGCTTCTTCCTTGGAGGCTTTTAGTCAGAGGCTGGCTGGCCATCTGTCAGGGGTTGGACTGGATGGCCCATACAGTCTCTTCCAACTCTATAATTTTATGATTCTATAAAAAGGAGAACTTGGGATGCATGTTTTCAGTTTAGCTTGCAGGAAGATTTCTAAGCACTGTGAACAAAATATCAGGCTTACAGGCAGGACATCATCCTTAAAATTTCTATTAGTTCTAAAAGCTTAAGAGTATAAAAGTGAGGCCAGCCATGTATCTTACTTTATAAAAGGCATGCTCTATGGAAGGGTTGTCTTATTCAAGTTTAGTTTGAAGAGAAAGAACCAGAAGAATATAGAGCCTTGAAATGCCCCATCAACCATTGGCCTCTGGATAGCAGAAAAATGGGGATGTGGAAAACGTTCTTTGCCACTCTTCTTTAATTTCTCAATTTCCTCCTGGTATTCTTATTTCAATATCAGATTGCATTATGTTTTGTTCTTTCCACACCTAAACATGCATATTTTTGTGCATTTATATATTCTGTACACATATTTGAAGTTATTTTTTTCAAGTATTTGTATACTTCCCCCCTTAAGAGATACACTTTAAGTTGGGCACATTTTTTTAAAAAAATTAAGCATGGTTTTATGTACATTTTCCCCTCAGAAATGCTTTATAAGTGTGATGAATGTATGGATTTCTGAAGAAGGATGTATTCCGTTCCAAGTGCATTTTCTAGGAACTTTGGGAGAAGTGCTTTAAAACAGACATGTGAATCTAGGGGATTTTTCTTCCCCAGTCCTATGTCTGAGCAGGCATATAGGCTGACTGGAGGTCTCTCCATGGCTCCTCGGTATAGAAATATGTTGTATTTGTATTTAAATTGGAGCAGCTATTCTCAATTTTGAGTCTATGCATCTCAACAGGTTTAACCCACTCACTCTCCCACATTTATATAAATACAAATGTAATGTTCATTTGTGGGATTAACATAACTCAAAAACCACTGGACGAATCGCTGCCAAATTTGACCACAAGACATCTACTAACCCAAAGAGTGACATCCGAAGACTACCATGGACTCAAACAATGATGGATCTGGACGAAACTTGGCATGAATATTCCATATGCCCAAATATGAACACAGATGGAGTTTGGGGGAAATAGAATTTGACATTTGGGAGTTGTAGTTGCTGGGATTTATAGTTCACCTACAATCAAAGAGCCTTCTGAACTCCACCAATGATGGAATTGAATCAGACTTGGCACACAGGACTCCCATGACCAACAGAAAACACTAGAAGGATTTGGTGGGCATTGACCTTGAATTTAAGAGCTATAGTCCCCCTACATCCAGAGAGCACTTTGGACCCAAACAATGATGGATCTGGACCAAACTTGGCACGAAAATTCCATATGCCCAAATATGAACACATATGGAGTTTGGGGGAAATAGACATTGACATTTGGGAGTTGTAGTTACTGGGATTTATAGTTTGCCTACAATCAAAGAGCATTCTAAACACCACCAGTGACAGAATTGGGGCAAACTTCCCACACAGAGTAGGCAACATACTCCACATCAACACTGAAAAAGAAACAGCAAGAAATACTGTTTATCTGCAAGCATAAAGAAATTACATATATTAGAAACCAACACTTTCTCATTACTTTATTTTCCAGATCACCAGACTGGGGATGGCCACGCATTGCCGTCCCCTGCAATGCGTGGCAGGGGACGGCTAGTACATAATACACAATTATTTTCTTGCCTGGTAGCAACCCGTAGCAATGAAAATTTTGGTGAGAGGTGTTCCCTCTCTCAGGTACCAGCTCTCAGACCCAAATCAGAATTCCTCCCACACTGAATTTACATGACAGGGAATCTCTTTCATTGTGTTGTGTCTTGTGTTATCATTTCCTAACTTATGTCCACTCATGCAAACTGAAAATGGCCTCTGAAGGATGATTTTTAATTTTCACTTAGATAACGCTTATGTCTCTACAAAACCACCCCTGCAATGCCTTTCCCTAATTTTCAAGTAACAGAAGAAAATCTCCATCCCACACGCATGCCCCCCTCAATAGTTGAATGAAGCCTTTCTAGAGGAAGGCCCAGCAGGGCAGGTTTGTCAAGCCCATGTTTAATCTTGTTTCCAGTGCCTCTGTCTTTCTCTTGCTTCCTTCAAGCTTCTTTTGTCGCTGAGATTTTCATTTCCTTTTCGTTGTGAGGATGGAGGAGGTTGCCAGGCAGACAGGAATGTGGCTGAAGTCATCTCTCTGGTAAGTGTGCCTTTGTGAATTTCATACCAGCTAGTGCAACAACAGTCTCACTCTACCATATATTCAGTCAGGACAGAGGTTGGTTCAGAAAGGCAAATAGGTGTTCAACAGGTGACCGATATTTAGATTACCTAGATCAGCAGGTCCCAAACTGTCTTCTGTGGAACCTTAGCTCTGCAAAAGCATCATAGAGGTTCTGCACGCTGGAGTATGAAGATCTTACTGAAATTCAGCATACCGCTGCTTTAAAAACAAAATTTGAATTGGTGCCATTGAACAGCTAGGTAGGCGCAGAGCTGCCAGTAACCAGAACCAAAGCTGCCAGTAACCAGACTGATAGGTGCAAAGCTGCCAGTAACCAGAAAGACTAACTAAGCGATGCTCCCCTTTGTATCCACCTATTGATGCGAATCAGGCTTTATAAATTATGTTTACCCCCCAAAATTTAGGAGTAAATTGGATGCCACCCTATATTTACATATTTAGCTGTTGGACATAAATTTCAAAACAATTTTGATTTCAAAAATGAAACAATTTCATTCATCACTTTAGGTGTGAATCCAGTACTTTCCTGTGCCAAAAGAAATGTTTATGGTTATATTTCCAATGTTTTCTCTTTATTTCTAAACCTACTACATTACACAAAAAACTCAGGCAATAGGAGTAGATGACAGAAGAACCATCTTGTGGGTTCACAATGCTTAGAGATGGAGTTAGAGTTCTGTGGGAAAACCAAGGACAGAAATAGGGTTCTACAAGGGAAAAAAGTCTTCTGAAGTGCTCCATAATTCAAAAGCTTTGGAAAACAGCTGACCTAGAAAATACAGGATCATGGCCTCCCCACCACTGCAAGGGCTTGGTAAGGAATGTCAGGGCATGACTCTCCTTGACAATAATGCCCTACTTGGCCCTGAGACATTGCGGCGGGAGGACTACACATGCAGCAGAACAGCAGCCATAGTGGGTTGCCATTTTTGAATGCTTCTTCATAAAAAAAAACCCTTAAAGTAAAAACAAAAATAAAAATAGCACATGTGGGAGAGATCCTAGTTGTGTTAATGTACTTTTTACAAGGATTTCTTTACAGTCTACTTACAGAAAAACATTGGGGGGGGGGGGCTACTGGCACAGCCTGCTTTGGTACCGTTTCCTATTGTATATCTAGAACAGCTTGAGTGAGAACCTGAGAAGGGGAGACAATGGTTCTAACTCTACTGAATGAATGATCTGAAAGCATAGTCTGGTCATTAAGAGACAAAAACCATGAGACTGCTGCCTACACTTGATGCTGATAGGTGTAAAAACATAAGCAGAAACTGAAAAATAAAATTCCATTGCCTTCGTACCCCAACAATTCTGTTAAACCAATTAAGATCTTGAGCAAGCACTTGGAGGGAGGATTTAGCCTGTCCCATACACCAAAAACGTTTTTGTCTCTAAGCTCTTCTCCACACAAAACACCCCACAGTTAGCTTTAGAGGAGCTAAGCCTTCCTTAATCTTTTCAGATATCTGGAGAATTGTTGATTTCCCCTTCACTCTGCTAACAAAATTAAAACACTAACCCAGCTTCAGATTATACAAAGAGTCATTAGAATCACAGGGCCATCCATTCAAACAACAGAAGATGACACAGGTCATCAGTCCAACCACTTGCCATGCAGGAAAATACATTCAAAGCACTCCTGACAGATGGTCATTCTTGCATGTAGTACCTTGCATTTCTCTCTGCTGATATTAATTTTGTTAGATATTGCCCAGCTGCCTAATTCAGATCTTTCCAAACTGTGTGTCACAACATATAAGTGTGTCAGTTGCAGTGTGGAGGTGTGTCACATGAACATAATGAGAAGTCTCAGAGTCTATGTGAAATAAGCAGTAAAACACATTTTAAGAAAATATATAAATAGAAGGTTTTCATGAGATATATTCTGTCTCCATACATTTCATTGTTATAATTAATGTGTGTGTGCATGTGCACACACACACACACACACACACAATAATATGAATTCCAGCATAGAGATCCCGTTTGCTGTGACATACTGTGATTTTGTGTCAGTAAAATAATAATAATAATTCTTTCCTGCCTCTCCTTGTGACTCAAGGCAGATTAAAACATCACTAAAAACACATAATCAAAAAGCATTCTATAAAATACCTATGTCAAAACATATGTCTACGATATACATATTAAAATACACATAACAAAGACAAAAGTTTAACATTCATGATTAAAACTGGCTGGCAGCAGAGATAGTGTTTTAAATACTGATAGTTCATTTCACTGTCAGAGCAGGTTGTTACACAGTCTTCTTGAAATGGCTGATGAAAAGGTCCTCTTGGTGACAGTCACCAGTCAGGTCCTGGTAGGCTGGAGTAGCTGCTCCCCAGAGGACCTAAGTGTACAGGGAGAATTGTACAGGAGAAGGTGATCCTTTAGGTAACCTAGACCCAAACCATGTAGGGCTTTAAAGGTAAAAAACCAACACCTTGTACTTGTTCTCAGAAACTAATTGGCAGCCAGTGGAGTAACTTTAGTATGGGTTTAATATGCTCACTCCTGGATATTCCTGTAACCAATCTGGCTGCCATATTTCAAATCAAATGGAGTTTCCAAACTTGGTAAAAAGGTAGTCCAATGTAAACTGCATTGCAGAAGTCCAATCTTGAGATTATCAGTGTGTGTACTACCATCTTTAGGTCCTCCAAATCTAGAAAGGGGTACAGCCGACTCATCAGCTAAAGCTGATAGTAAGCACTCCTGACTGTCGCATCTACCTGGGCTGATATTTGGAGAGATGGATCCAGGAGTACTCCCAAGCCATGAACACAGCCTTTGAGGGGAGTGTAACTCCATCCATCACTGGTTGACACACCTCCACCCCCAGATTTGGACCCTTGATTATCTGTTCCATCTGGATTAAGTTTCAATTCATTTTTCCTCACCCAGCCCATTACCTTTTCCAAGCATTCATTTAGAGGAAACATGCTATCCTTAGCTAAGGCTGTTTTTGAAGACATGGAGAAATATATTTGGGTATCATCACCATACTGATAACAACTGTGCCTCCTGATGATCTCTCCTGACAGTTTCAATAAATATTAACCAGGAACATCTAGGACTGAGCATATTACACCTAACCTGAAGTCATTCCTCTGGCTGCCAATTAGTTTCCGAGTGAAGTACAAGGTACTGGTTGTACCTTTAAAGCCCGACATGGTTTGGGTCCAGGTTACCTAAAGGATCACCTTCTCCTGTAAAATTGGCCCTGCACTCTTAGGTCCACTGGGGGGCAGCTACTCCAACCAGCCAGAACTGAACTGGCCATCATCATTCAGAGGACCTTTTCATTGGCCACTCCAAGACTCTGGAATGACCTATCAGAAGAGCTCTGACAGATAGATCAGCTGTTGGAATTTAAAAAACATATAAAAAGCAATCTCTTCCACCAGGCCTACCCAGCCAGTTGAAAGCATGAATTTCAAACTCACATTCTGACTTTTAGTCTCTGCCTTGTGTAATTATATAATGTGTATTTCACAGAAATGCTTTGATATAGATAGTTTATGAAATTGCATTTGAATATGTGTGTTTGTAGAATTTTTATAGTATTTGTGTATTTTTACTGTGCTGTGACCCACCTTGAGCCATGGTGAGAGGTGGGTAAGTAATAATAATAATAGTAGTAGTAGTAGTAGTAATAATACAGCATTGGGGATAGAATGGCACCTTACTGGCTTTGATTTAAGAACTCTCTGTGTATCAACTCTGGACTTGGATATTGATTCTGTGTTTGAGCATGAATAAGGTAGCATCACTACAATATGCTGCATCCACAGCATTCCCTTCATTGACCAAGCTTGTAGCTCTACAGCTCAGTACAATACACTTTGATATTATACAGTGTGGGAATTGCATTAGCCTAATGCGTCCATTCAACACACACAGGAAATTTAAACCAGGGTTAGCCACTTAAATGTAGCTGAAACCCTGGTAAAAAAACACCAGGGAAGATATGGTTCCTGCAGCAAGATTCGGACATTCCCCATGTTGGGCAGTGTGGATTATATCCCCATGGCCATCCTACACTCCCTGGGCTCAGGCAGCCCAGGGAGGTAGGATGGAAGTCTATTTCTAAACCCGCAAGCACCTCTACTTCCCTGAAAAAAAAATCAAGGACTTTTCTCCTTACTGGCACTGCCTACCTGTTCTACCCTTCAATTAGCCTGAGTCCTCCCAAACTGCTTTGCTCACTAAATAACTAAGAAATAGGAAGGAAATCACAGGTAGTAGGGGAGAGATTTCCTAATAATAATAATAATAATAATAATAATAATAATAATAATAATAACTTTATTTTTGTATCCTGCCACCATCTCCCCAAAGGGACTCAAGATGGCTTACATGGGAACTGAGCCTTACTTTTTCAGGAGAGATGGAGTTGCACCCAGATGCGGCCCTAAGTAATTTTCAATGGTAAGCAAACAGTATCCCCCCCCCCCCCACCAATCACTGACATATATTTTCTGTTCGTTGTGGGAGTTCTGTGTGCCATATTTGGTTCAATTCCATCATTGGTGAAGTTCAGAATGTTCTTTGATTGTAGGTGAACTATACATCCCAGTAACTACAACTCACATATGTCAAGGTCTATTTCCCCCCAAGAGTGTCTCAAGAGTGCCCCTGGGCAAAATCAACTATACTGCAAATGCTTACTTTGCGTAATGGGTTGAGCTGCCCCTGGGTGCACAAGGAGTATTCAATGGGTGGCTTAAATGTGGCTCAGAACCAGCATGTTTCATGTCAGTTCCAAGCCACATTAAGTGTCTGTGTGAAAGGGCCATACATAAAAAAGAGAGAGAAGATTAATCTGGCATGACTAATTTTTGAGAAACCCATTTTGATTTTCTAAATGTCTACAGACTGTTTAATGATCTTCTGAAAAATCTTTCCTGATATTGATGTCAGACTGACTGTGTGAAAATTGCTTGGATGGTCCTCTTCCTTCTTCGCCCCTCCAACTTTTTGAAAATTGGGGCAACATTTATCCTCCTTCAGTCTGGTGGTCCATCCCCTGTTCTCCAGTAACTATCAGAGATTATTACCAAGTGGTTCTGATATTGTATTGTCAAAGGCTTTCATGGCTGGAATCACTGGGTTGTTGTAGGGTTTTTGGCCTATATGGCCATCTTCTAGAAGCTTTCTCTCCTGACGTTTCACCTGCAGCTATGGCAAGCATCCTTAGAGATTGTGAGGTCACAACCTCTGAAGATGCTTGCCATAGATGCAGGCAAAACATCAGGAGTGGATGCTTCTAGAAATTGGCCATATAGTGTGAAAAATCTACAACTCAGGTCCAAGTCTATTAAATACCCTTGGATGTAATTGATTCAGATCTGATCAAAACTGGCTAAAGAAAATGGACAGAGTTGGAAAGGCTTTGGTGGCGAGAAGAGGGATGATATAATCCTACCCTCCCACCCAGTTTTCCTGAGAGTTATGTGTTTCTCTAACGTTCATTGAGAGCCATTTCTACCTTGCCTTCTTCCAGCACACTCGCACTTGTATGGAAGGGGTGCCTGTTTTATTAACATGGAAACCTAGGTGCTGGGTAGTTTGAGAGAAATCATCATTACCACTTCTCTCTTCTGCCTCTGGGAAAGGGTTCAGGTTATCAGTCATGTGTGTTGCTTCAAATATGGTCTGCCTGAGTTTATTTGGCACATCTGGTAACTCACCAGATTTGCTGCGCTTGCCATTTCATTCTGCTTCTGAGGCAATCTCTCCCTTGTCCCAGCCAAGGACTGAGAGGCTAGCCATGGGAGCAGGGAGTGACAAAGATAAACGGGAGGTTGTGATGGCTCCCCCAGTGCCCCTTTTTCCTCTGAACAGTTCCCTCGGCGCCCTTTTCCTGAGCCTTGTTTCTGTCTCAGCAGGGGAAGCTGCCTTGGCACAGCCCTCTGCAAATTGCATCAAGGAAAAGTCATTAGAGGGGATTGGAAAGAAAGAGACACTTACAAACTCAAACAAAAGAGAGACAGGATGTTCCTGCACAAAGCACTTTAGAATGCCAGCAAAGGAAAGCAACACTTCAGTGATCAGTCAGTTAGCAGAGAAGGCCCCTGAACAGCACTTCAGCAGCATTTGAGGGTTTGCATGATGTCAGGATGGCGGTAGTGCTGGCGGATGGGCAGCCGGAGGAACAGGCCAAGAATTAATCCTTACGCATCACTTTCAGACTGGCTTTGCTGTGGTGCTTTAGTTATTTTCAGAACATTCGATTCCTTATAGAATTATAGTTCTGAAGAAAACCATGCCAGTCATCTAACTGTATTTACCTACTTTATCACAGGCACAAGAAATCATTTTTATTGTACTCTTCTCCCAATTGGATTAGATTACATAGGGTTGGAAGAGACCACAAGGGCCATCCAGTCCAACCACTGCCATGCACAATCAAAGCGCTCCCAATAGATGGCCATCCAGCCTAAACTTTATAACTGCCAAAGAATGAGACTCCAACACACGCCAAGGCATCATATTCCACTGTCGAATCTTCAGGATATCTCTTTACCTGCAGCTTGAATCCACTGCTCTGTGTCCTAGTCTCTAGAGGAGTGGTTCTCAACTTGTGGGTCCTCAGATGTTTTGATCAACAACTCTCAGAAATCCCAGCCAGTTTACCAGCTGTTACGATTTCTGGGAGTTGAAGGCCAAAACATCTGAGCACCCACAGGTTGAGATCCACTGCTTGTTGTAGAGAAAGCATCCAACGATGATTTTGTCTGATGTTTAGCATGGGGCTCTGTCCATAAAAAAGGGGGAAAGCATCCTAGGATGCTAAATCCCCCATCTGATGAGGCCTTTGATAATAATAAGTTTTTAGTGAACATTTTGGGAAAATATTGCTGTCTAAGAATGTTCTCCAGGTTTGCAATGTGGTTTGTTTTCTGGGAAATAGTGTTATCAGCACCAATTCTTGTAGAGCAGAGCTTGGAAAACATGATAGATCTTAACCCATTATCTTAATTCCTCTACATTTTTCTTTATGACTGCACAATGACGTTACCATTGCAGTCTAACTAAATGATGTCTGAAAATATTGGTAAAAACAACATTAGATTAACATGTTTGGGCTCTTGAATGTGATGCTTGCTTGCTAAAGGGTGGAGGAGAAGGCCGGAGGGATCCCATGGTTTAATGCAGGTTCCTGTGCTGCTGCCTCGTGTTTTGGGTACCTCAAACAGCATGGGAAACAGAAGTGGGTAAGAAGGCTGTGCCATTAAATGAGATGCTGTGAGTGGGAGGAAGGATGGTGACAAAAGATGAGAAGAAAAGAATCATGGTTGGTCTGGGGGATAGTTGTTGAGTTCAGGTCCTGGAAAAATGAGAGATGAAGAAAGGGGAAGATTATTGCACTGTTGTAGAGAGGGTGATGGATAAAAGCCTCTATGGGCTGTGGCTGCTTAAAATTCTATGACAAGAGCAAATGGCAGAGAAGAATGTTATGGTACAAAAATAAATCTTAATCTGCCAAATATATATAACTAAGCATGCTTCTACACTGACAGTATAATCCAGTTTGGAACTGGTTCAAATGGAAGCAGTTTCACTGTGTGACATTTACGAAGGTTGCATAGAATGGGGTTGGGTTGGTGGCAACAATTTCTGCTGAATATTGATCAGAGCCAAACCCAGATATCACTGCATCCACAACTAGATTACTACTGGCCAGGCATGTAGCTGGGGAAGGGGGGGGGGGTTGAGGAGCTTCACCCCCCCCCCCGAAATTCTCAGGGTGGTCTGCGAGAAGACCTTACTGGTACATTATTTAAACTGTTATGTTTATTCCTATCATGATCTGATCACTATGCTCAATATATTCCATAGGCATGGGGGTACTGGGATAACAATACAAAAGGTTTGCTAGGGTAGATCCTCAGCCTCCCCCAATCAAACTCAGCACCCCCCCCCCCCCCCCGAATCAAAATCCTGGCTACGGGCTTGCTACTAGCAAATGTGTGTGTGTGTGATAACCAGTCCACTGAGATCTGCTGATGAGCAGATCCAACCATCCACTGGGAATCAGCACTGGATTGTGATACATTGTTATTTATTGAAAATATAATAGGTAAAATGGATTAATAAAGGATCACTTGGAGATATTTGGAAAAACAACGGGTCTACAAGTTAACTGGAATAAATCAGAAATGTTATTTAATTATACAAAGAAAGAAGAAAAAGACTTTATAGAACAGAATAAAATGGTAATTAGAATTAAGAATAAATTAAAATATCTGGGAGTAATAATAACAAAGCACTAGTGGTGTCTTTGCAAGCGCTCCACATTTTAAGTATTGGTTTCAAAGTGTGCATGAGTTATACACCACTATTTTGCAGTACATTTTTGGCCTTGTTTCAGAATTTCCAGTGAGTGCTTTTAATGTACTGCATATATCCCTAGATGTGCACTGCATTGTGGATCCACATTCTGTGGCCTCTGTGGCCTAGTGTTGGCTTTGTACTGTATTATATTGTCAGTGTAGAAGGGCCCTAAGCCAAGCTAGACCAGGGCCCTTCGTGGAATATATTTATTAGGTACCTATTCTAACCTTTCCTGCAATGAACTCAAGGTAACATACACAGCTATTCCTCAGATTTCTGACAATAACCCAAAATTAATCAAAAATGGTTCAAAACAACACAGAATTCACAGGAGAGATTTCCTGCCCCATCTCTCTTTCCACAGATTGGACCCCCTCCTCTACATTCACTTTCATTGCCCTGATGAGTTGTACTTCCTTCCATCTAAGCTCCTTCTTGGCCTCTCTTGGCCTCTTCTTATTAAATAGGCTACGTGAACTGAGCATGCATGGTACAACGCTTGTGCAATCCATGAGATATATGTAACCCCGAATATCACATCAATATGACTACCAGGGAATGCATGTACTAACTGCAGGCTGTCCCTAACCTAACACACTGAATTAAAGGTTGCTGTGTGAAGTAAATGGCTAGAAAATCCCCAGAAAGGTCTATAGTGGAATCAACAGCATGCCATTGGAGTCTACTGATCAGACTTTTCAAGTTCTATACACTAGACCAGGGGTCCTCAAACTAAGGCCCAGGGGCCGGATACGGCCCTCCAAGGTCACTTACCTGGCCCTCGTTCAGAGTCAACCTAAGTCTGAAGCAACTTGAAAGCACACAACAACAACAAGAACAAGAACAACACTATGTCATCAGTCAAAAGCAGATCCACACTTCCCATTGAAATACTAATAAGTTTATATTTGTTACAATTGTTCTTTATTTTAATTATTGTATTGTTTTAAAGTATTTTTTTGCACTACAAATAAGATAAGTGCAGTGTGCATAGGAAATCATTCATGTTTTTTTCAAATTATAATCTGGCCCTCCAACAGTTTGAGGGATTGTGACCTGGCCCTCTGTTTAAAAGGTTTGAGGACCCCTGCACTAGACATTTCTCTCAAGCTCTGCTATTGCAACATTACCATGTATTTTCCCCAAGAAAGCTTTTCCTAGCTTGCCAAGTGTGGGATTGGTCTGCTCAACTATTTTCTGTAGAACCCGTTGACTCCCCTTGGCACCTCAACAGACCTCATCTTAACATAGTAGTAGATTCGTTTATTTCCACTTATTCTGACTGAAGCATTTCAGCATGGAACACCAAGTTATTGTGCATACACCTGAAAAGCATTGTAATTGTAATCTTGAGAGTCTCTGAAAGAGACACATCACTGTATGTATATTGCACCTCTCTCTTTGTTGGGATTATGGAGGGTAGAGGGATGGATTTGTTCTGCTTCTCTCAGAAAGGTGAAATATTGCATGGAGCTGGGAGTGGTGTGGTGATTTGTAGAACACAGGGATGTAAACTTGCAAAAGAACTAAAGTAACTGTTTATATTAGAAAAATGTTTAATATATATATATATATACTGTAGTAGCGCATGGAAACTATGAACTATTTTCTGTAAAGTCACATAAACCTGATTCTGTGAATTCTGATTGATGATTAGAGAGAAGTCCTCTTTTCAACGAGGAAATCCTGTCTCACCTAGAGAAGTACTTGATAGTAGACTGGGCCAAAGCATACAAGTTCCCAAGCCATAAACATCCCAACAAGAGCTCCATCCATATTTGGTAAATGTTTAGTTTAGTTGCATTCGGGTAATTATCATTTCTTTCTAACTAAGCTAAATACTTCTGCGCTGGCATGTCTGCAGTAACAGGGTGCTCCTCTTCCCACTTCTTTGCTATTCTAAATGTTGTTGCTTTACTTTTATTTCATATATGTCTTTATATTTTTGTGTTCAATGCTGAAATTTCACAATTGCACTAAAAAGAAAACATAAAAAATAAATGAAATGCAAGATACGTTGGATAGGGAGTAGCGCAGGAATACTTGGTAACAAGGATGTGATGATGTCTGATCACGAGACCATGGATCAACTAGTGCAATTGCAATATTGAAAAGAGTTACAACATTGAAGCTACTTACATGGTGTGTATCCATTATCTTCACTAACTTCACTACTGTGGAATTAAGGATTAGTGCAATAGAGTCCTTAGACTGTTTTGCAGCTTTGAACCATTTCCAAGCATGTCTGAAGGATGAGCCTTCATGTAAGAGATATCTTTTTTGCCAATGCAGATTTCTTGCTTAGAATTATAACCTTTCCTTTTTAAAGTTCTCCTTCTTTCATCACTTTTCACAAGCCGTTGCTCAGTTATTGTGTGCATGTCTGCATGGCATAGGATTCTCCTAAGGAAGGGGAGAGAAATCTTTCCAGTAATGGAGGGGGAGGGGAGCCCAAGTGAAGCCCAAGCAACCTCTCACTGTGTTGCTGGCAATAGGGATTTAATTCAGTGGGTGTTGGCAACTATTTATTTATTTATTCTTTACCTTATTTATATCCCGCCTTTTCTCTACCCCAAGGGGGACTCAAGGCAGCTTACAAATGGCAGCTACACCAGGCTTCCCAGAAGGCTGAATGAGACAAAGACAGGCCTGAGGAACAACTACACCGTGCCTCAAACCATACAAAAATACACTTAAAATGATTTAAATTGAAATTACTAACACAATAACATAATTAAAATACATTTAAGGTTAAAACATGCCATCCAGGGATCAAAGGCTAAGGCCATTCCATGATCAATTGCACATATTCCACACTGAAAATTACTGCACTGCCCTATTTTTCAAAAGCCTGCTCCAAGAGCCAGGTCTTTACTCTTCTTCTGAAGGCTAGGAGGAAGGGGGCTGATCTGATGTCACTAGGGAGGGAGTACTACAACTGAGGGGGCACCACTGAGAAGGTCCCGTCCCTCATCCCCACCAGCCACACCTGTGAAAAAGGTGGGACTGAGAGTAGGGCCTTCCCAGATGAACTTAGTCTCCAAGCTGGTTCGTCGCTACTATAGAAGTCTTCTTTTCACAGTGTTCCACTCTTGTTTGAGAGAGCAAAACATAACTATTATTCATATGATTTTCACTGGAATGGAGCCCCTAACAGGCTTTTAGGAGGCATTTACTCCAGCACAAATGTCTTGAAAAGGCTTTTAAATGAAGACACCATGAAACGACATTAATCTCAACCAAAGATCCATTTCATTGTGCTTCCCTAAGTTGAGAAGACCCAGATAACTTATCAGTATGGAAAGACACATTACTAAATGCCCTCAGCTTGCTGGGTTCTGTATTTATTTATTCTGCAGTAGCCGTCACTGATTAAAAGACTTTCATTTGAAAATATATATTTTTAAAAAACACAATTGCCTTATAGTTCAGATGAGACTCCAAGAGTGATATAAAATTCCAGTCTCCTCCTCAGCCCTATATTTTTCTTATTTTTAAGGACATTCCCAATTTCAAAATCCCCCAGCAGCCAAAATAAGGTTTCTATTTACATGTGGAAAGGAGTTATTAACACCATTAATAGCACCCCCCCCCCAAAATGTGATACTTTTCAACTGAGTTCAGTCAAGGTCCATCCTGGCTCTCCTTCAGCCCAGTCGTGAAATTTCTTTTAATGTCTCCTTAATGTAAGGCAACCCCTGTGTGATAGATACTTTTCCTCTCTGAATGTGTGTTATGAGAAGTGTATACAATATAATACCCTGCAGTTTGATATCCTTAGTGGTAGAGCACATCTGACTGACATAGAAATCACTGAAGCCCCTGCGAATAGCAAAGAGAGGAATACACCTGCACACTCATGTGTGTGTCCCTACGGTCATGATATAAATGCATACACATCATATGGACTCCCACACACAGGAGATAGTAGGCAAGTTTTGTGCGTATTTGTGTGTATGTGTGTGTGCGTGTGTGTGTGAATGCTATTTAAATAAAAAAGAAAGGAAGTGAATCAGGGTCGTTTCCATTTTAATTGTAAAACAGATAAGCACTAAACACTTTGAAAAAGTAAATGACTTGAGAATAATTACTATCTATTACTCAGCTTCCCAGGGGTGCAGTTGGAGGAGCCCAGATGGCTACAAAAATGGGATTTAGCAGAAAATTGAAGACATTATTCACCGTAACACATTATCAATTACCTTCATATCAATTACAATAACCTTACATTAAAAGAAGGGCCAGGAGACTCGCCAGCCTCAGTCGGAATAGTAATTGAACTACCCCTGTGCCTGATGGGGAGGGCTAAAGGGGAATTTGGCTGCCCATTTTGCTGGCAAAGACTATCGTAATAGCACTGCAGCGTGATCCCCCCTCCCTTCCCCATTTCACCTCACTGAGAGTTTTTCCTCTGTCCTGTATGCTTTAATTGCTTTAAGGGCAGCTGATGTGGCTCCTTCCAAGAAAATTCTGCTTGGCTTGTTGTTTATAGAGTTTGGGAACTCTGTTGTTGCTTCTAGGCTATTCTGCTCACTCCCTCTTTTTTCTTAGCGCCTTTCAGATTGTTATTGTGCCACGGCATGGAGCCTTCCACATAATCCACCAGAGTGACATACAGGGCCAGCCTTCTCATTAGAAAGACTGAGATAACCGTATCAGGCAGCAAATGTTGAGGGGCTGGGGATAGGAGGAGTTGCATGAGTGTGCCTAAGAAACATTGCTGTGTTTTGATGTGGTCAGACTGCCATCAATACTGAAGTAAGATCCAATTGCCATCCTTGCCATGTAGATTCAGAGAGTGGAGAGGAAACTTCTTGCTCTTCACAATATTTTGACAAGAAAATGTTTTGACCTATAACTTAGCAAATGCCCATTGCCTTTGTGTTATATGATTTCAGCTCTGCTAAATCTCGGGCTCAGGGTCCCAAGGTGTCTAGCTTTCCCAGGAGGCTGAATGAGACAAAGACAGGTTGAATACCCTTGGATTCTCTTCCATACAGAGAATCATCTGCCTGAGGAATAACACAATGTGATGATGGTCAGTAGTAAAAAAAGAAAAGAAAAAGGAAGTGATAGGCAAATTCCTATAGTCAGAATGATTAAAAAGGGTAGACTGAAATAATTTTTGAGTGTTTATTAATATAGACATCATGACCACCCATGTGTTTCCTGTTCTTAACTCAGCCAATTGAAGTACCCATCTTTCTAAGTGCTAGAAGCAAGAGCATACAACCCCCTTGTTGCGCTAGCTACACTGGCTGCCAGTTTGCTACCGGGCTCAATTCAAAGTGCTGGCTACGGCCTATAAAGCCCTAAACGGTTCTGGCCCAACTTACCTGTCCGAACGTATCTCCCCTTACGAACCACTGAGGACTTTAAGATCATCTGGGGAGGCCCTGCTCTCGGTCCCGCCTTTGTCACAAGCATGTTTGGCGGGGACGAGAGACTGGGCCTTCTCAGTGGTGGCCCCTCGGCTATGGAATGCCCTCCCTAGGGAGATCAGATCTGCTCCCTCCCTCTTGACGTTTTGGAGGCAAGATAAAATGTGGCTATTCGAGCAAGCATTTACAAATACAGAGTAGCTAATATAGGAAATCGAATGACCTGACAATGGAACTGGACAATACTTCAGAATAATGAGATGCTGATGGTTTTGCTTTTATTGCTTTTGTGATGTCTTATACTGTTTATTTTTTTTAATCTATTATGTTTTATGTATACTGATTTGTTGGAAACCCCCTTGAGTTGCCAATTGGCTGAGAAAGGCGGTATACAAATACAGTAAATAAATAAATAAATAAATAAATAAATAAATAAATAGAAACCCCTTAAGTTTCAACCCAGCCTGGCAACTTTCATTTTGTTCTTTCTTTTCTTTCTCACTTTTCCCCTTTTCTTTGGTTTCATCTACACAAAGTAGTCAGCAGTTTGGATGCTCCATTTCGAACCCACTGAAATGCAATGCCAACCACACATAGCATGCATTCCAGTAGTCCAATTGAGTCATGTGTGATGGTAGCCAGATCTGAAGTTTCAAGGACACACTTGTTTTAGCTGTGCAAAAGCACTCCTGGCCACTGCTGAAACCTGGCTCAGAGATGAGCTCAAATGCCTAAACTGCAAGCCTGAGATTTCATTGGAAGCATAATCTCATCCAGTACAAATGGAGTAGCTATTCTTTGATCTGCCTTTTGACTGGCCAAGAACACCTCTGCCTTATCTAGATTAAGGACAACTTCATACTGGGCATTTTTGCCCCATTTTGCCATTTTTAATCACGGCAAGGATGGGCCTGCTGTGCATCATCACACAACGCACAACAGGCCCCACCTACATTCCTTCCAAAGTAGAGGGGAAGCACTGAAAGGTGCTTCCTCCACCACTATGGGGAGGAAAGTGTATTTTGGGTAGCTCCAATGTAGCTACCTACACTTTCCTCCCCTTTTCCCCATATGATGGGGGAAAGGGTGGTGGGACAACGTGTATTGCTGAGTTTTGCCACCTCTTCTCTCATCTGACGGGGACAGGGGCATGGTGCAAATGCCTCGTCTTCCCTTTTGCTGGCAAATACCAACAAAATGGCACAGCCCAAAAAGGCTGTGTGAAGAGGTCAAAAGTTTCAATTTCTTTGCCCCACCCAGTCCATTACTGACAACAGACATTGGTTCATTATTGAATCATCTCACTTAGAATAAGATGAAAAGGAGAGATAGAGTTGGACATCATTAGCATACTGATTAAATTGAATCCAAAATATCAGGTGATTTTTGCCATTGATTTGATGGGTGAACAATCCGGGCTATGCCTGTTCTCGCTGCCTATTGTTATTGTTATGGTCATTTTAAAGCTAATTGTATTGTTTTAATTTGTTTCTGTAAACCGCTCTGAGCCAAATTGGGAGTAGTGGTATACAAGTCGAATAAATAAATAAATAAATAAATAAATAAATAAATAAATAAATGTAGATATTAAACAGCATGGGGGACAAAATTTTGCTGCAAGAGAACCTATAGGTGAACCACAAGGGCAGTGAATAGTCACCCAGCACCACCTTCTGGGTTTGCCCCTCCATGAAAGACTAAGGGACCTTCTACACAGCCATATAGCCCAGAATATCAAGGCAGAAAATCCCACAATATCTGCTTTGAACTGGGTCATCTGAATTCATATTGCCATAAATTCCTGTTCAAGGCAGATAATGTGGGATTTTATTTAGCTGTGTGGAAGGGGCCTAAGATCACATTGTCCCCAAATCCCATCTCAGAAAGATGGTCCAGAAGAATATCATGGATGGTAGTATTCAAAACTTATGAGAGATCCAGAAGAAACAGCAGGGATATACTCCTCTTGTTCACTTTCCTGTGGAGACCATCCACTAAGGTGACCAAAGCTGCCTCTGTCCCATAACCAGACCTGAAACCATATTGAAATGGATCTAGATAATCCATCTCATCCAGAAACTCCTGGAGCCAAGAAATCACCACATTCTCTAGAATCTTGCCTAAAAGTAGAAATTTTGAGACTGGCTGATAATTATTCAGAGTTGTGGGATCCAGGGAGACTTTGTTTTAAATGATGTCCTCACCACTGCCTCTTTTAAGCAGCATGGGAACTTTTTTTTTTCACTTAAAGCATTTACCACTGCCCTTACCCATTCAACCACTCTCCCTCCAGCTTCTTTGCATAGTCAGAAAGGGCAATGATCTAGTGTACATGTGATGGGTCTTACCTCTCCAAGAATCTTGCCCACATCCTCAAGCTGCACATACTGGAATGTATCCAATAATACAGAACAAGTAGGCAACAAGATTACACCCATTTGCAGTCCCAGGAGTTTGGTGCACAGGAGCTCTGGTAACAGGTAAGGTAAAGGTGTTTTGCATGGATGTTGAGTGGGAGGCCTGGAGTTCTGTTTCAGTGGACACTTTAAAGTACTAAATATGGGTCATGAGGGAGCTGCTGCAGTTACCTGGAACAGCTGTGGTGTGTTTATGTTCTTGCCAGAGAATGAGCTACATCTGCAGCAAATGCAAGTTGGTGGGTCTCTTTAAAGAGAAGGTCCACCAACTTGAGACAGTAAAGTTATACCTTAGGACCCTTCCACACAGTTGTATAAAACCCATATTGAACTGGATTATATGGCAGTGTGGACTCAGATAACCCAGTTTAAAGCAGATATTGTGGATTATCTGCCTTGATATTCTGGGTTATATGGCTGTGTGGGATGACCCTCAGAAAGCATGAGGGTTTCTTAGAGAAAGTGCAGCAAACTGCCCTGGATGAGGAACACATTATGAATGTTTTGAGGCCAGTCTCCAAATACAGGTAGTATATATTTGGAGGTAAGTGACACATAGAAGTAAGAAGATCATTATGGGCCCTTCCACAGCCAAGTGGAAGAAGCGTCTCCTTCTTTGGAGGTTTTAAAATGAAGGCTGGATAGCCATCAGTGAGGAGTCCTTTGATTCCTTCATGGTTGGACTAGATGGCTGTTATGGTCTTTTTCAGCTTTGTGATTCCATCATTATATGAACGTAGTACATGAATGTGTACAAAAATGGATTTTAGTGAATTAACACAAGGAAGTAGGACATGCCTTCTTGAGATGGTCTACCTCATGCAAAATGGAAATCACAAGTACAATTAAAAATGGATGTTGTGGGCAAAGTGACAGCTGCTTCATGGTGCATTTTCAGTGGTCTAAATCACTGTCAACATTGTTTTATCATTTAAAGTAGTGGTTCCCAGCCTTTTTTTCACCAGGGACCAATTGACCAGGGACTACTTGACCAGGGACCATTTTGACCAGGGACCACTCTCCAACATTAGTACCAAAAGGGTTATGAATCCATTTCTGGTCAACTTTAGAATTGGTTTGGGGAAATAAATAAAATAAAATAAAGAGGAAGGAGGCTCGTGGACCAGATTTTTGTCCTCACGGCCCACTGGTGGTTCGCAGCCCACAGGTTAAGAACCACTGCTTTAAAGTGTCTTTAAAATACTGGGGAAGTTGTGTAACAGAGGCAGAGATCAGGTGCGGAGTAACACTGAAATGTCTGTGAAACAGATATTATCTAGGTCACCAGGCTCTGGCTTCTTTAGGGTGGGCATGGTATATGTCATCTGTAAAAGAGTGGGGTATTCATACACTGGTAAACATCTGGGAGTGGTATTTGAATAAACTGTAGGGAGAAAGTTAAGATATCTTTGCAACTTCCCTTTGAGCCTGAACATCAAATATGCAGTGAAGTGTCCAGTATGTTAGTGAAGAGAGAGGGCTAATTGTTGTTAAAAGGCTTTAATCCTGGAGATTAGCTCTGGCTTCAGGCACTATTCACACACGAGAGAGACATTTCCAATGAGATGAACTCAAATTTGTCCCTGCTGTTTTGTTGATAGAAAATCATCTTCCCCCTTGGTTCCCCCCTTTAATTCTTCCTCTCTCTTTCTTTCTCCCTCCCCCTCTCTGACAATTTGCCTTTTCTTTACCTCCAAATAAAGCCATAAGCGTTTTTTGTAATAAAAATAAATCCTTTGATGATCATTTTAAAAATGGAATGCATTAAAGCATACTTGACACAATATAAAAGTAATGTAAATCTTCTTTTTAAAATATCTGCTCTTCTGACTGTAAATGAAGAGACTGTTAACAAATCCTTTAAGATTACTTACCCTAGTGTGGCATGCAAAAGTGGCATCGCACTCACAAACACCTCTCTTCATGCTCATAGGACCCCCTGCCTCAACCATTTCATTTTTTAAACAGTAACAGGGGCACGCTAATATTTTACAAAGCAATGTTCCACCCTACTCCCATTGTCTACCATCTTCATTTTCACATAATGCCTTTGGGACTCAAGAGGACCAAGAATTTTTTTTAAAGGAAATTATGATAGCAGGCAGATAGTGCTTTGACTCATGTTGTTTTGAGGTTTCTCCTGACAGCTTTTAAGAAAGCTTTAAGGGGTTGCACAACTAGAAAACAAGAAGCTTGTGAAGTATAACAGAGTTGTGGAGACCAACGTGAAGCTAATGGAAAGGGGAGAAGAGAGAGAATGAAAGGATCTGTATGTAGGTATATGGAGTGTATGTGTGGGATATGTGTATGAGAAAAATAAAGTGTGTGTATATGTGTTTGGGTGAGGTGAATTTATTAGAAGCATGTTCTGTTGGAACACAAAATTATCAGTTCAAATTAGTGTTTTGCCCATCTGATGAGGTCTATGGACCCAGAGGTGGCCCTAGGTAATTTTCAACAGTAAGCAAATGGTATTTTGGCGCCCCCCTCCCCAACCAATCATTCATATATATTTTCTGTTTGTCGTGGGAGTTCTGTGTGCTATATTTGGTTCAATTCCATCATTGGTGGAGTTCAGAATGCTCTTTGATTTTAGGTGAACTATACATCCCAGTAACTACAACTCGCATATGTCAAGGTCTATTTTCCCCCAAAAGCGCCTCAAGAGCGCCCCTGGACAAAATCAACTATACTGCGAATGCTTACTTTGGTAATGGGTAGAGCCGCCCCTGTATGGACCTCATCAGATGGACAAGTATAAAGCGAGGGAAAGTGGGGGAAACCATCAGGCTCTGTCATGGTCTGCCATCTCTTTTCCCACATCTTTTCCCCCTTCAGATCAGTCTTCCCCACTTCCTCTTCATTTTCTTCAATGAAGAGTCAAGTAAACGCCTGACTCCTCCAGGGGCATTCTGGGCTCCGCTTCTCTCCGCTGCTGGAATGGAGCCCCATAGAGTCCCACTGGAAGTTGCCCCGCATCATGTGATGGGTTCCATGGGACTCCATTCTGGCAGCAGAGAGAAACTGGGAGAAAATGCTACTCTCTCTAAGTCATATGTCTTGTACTCAAGTTCTTGAGGAAGTGATTCTAAGTTCTTCAGCCTTAGCATTTTGTCTTCTATAAAATGGCTTTGCAACTGTCCACAACATCTGAATGGGTGCAAACCCAATGAAGGCATTTTGTAATGAAAACATACTTGGTCAATATTAAACTTTGGATTTTAAATTTAAATTCTATTTGTATTTTAATATATGTTTTTGTATTGTATTGTAATCCTTGCACTGTATATGTTAATATGTGTATTTTGTGGTGGTGTGTTTTAATGCAGTGGTTCTCAACCTGGGGTCCCCAGATGCTTTTGGCCTGCATCTCCCAGAAATCCCAGCCAGTTTACCAGTTGTTAAGATTTCTGGGAATTGAAGGCCAAAAACACCTGGGGGTCCCAGGTTGAGTACCACTGTTTTAACGTATGTATTTTATGGTGATTTGTCTTAACTGTGTTGTGCCCTGCCTCGAGCCATGAGGAGAAGCAGATTATTATTATTATTATTATTATTATTATTATTATTATTATTATTATTAATACAAATGTCTTTACTAGGAACTTCTGTGCACTTATGATTATTTTCCATTCTTCAGGTTAGGAGTAGGAATCATGTGGCCTTCCAGATTTGTTGAATTCTAGCTTTCTTCACCATTGGATATTGCTGGCTAGGTTTTCTGGAACTAGCACTTCAACCACAGATGAAAGTCTACATGATTTCTGTTCCTACTCTAAATATACAGTAGCTCCTAGCTGGACCAGAGACACGTCTGCCTAGTAATGGTCCAGGTACTAGTACCAGCCACAAGTGATTGGTTGCTCTCTTTGGCAAATTTCCAAGCAGTTGTTCCCAATGGACACAAATATATCAGTGGTCCCTGGTATATTAGAAAAAATACCCCACATTAGGTAAGTTGAGAGAACTGCTGATCCAGTGACCTTGGTATTGCCTTACAAGAATGATTTTGTCATTTGGTGATGGAAGGGCTAATGTAAGTCTTTGTTCTAAAGGGTTGAGTAATCTGTTAGTAAGAGTTCATGGGTAAAAGGGTGGAGGTATGCAAGAGATAGGTTGCAGCTGGGTGTTTCTGGATATAAGATTAGCCTTGGAATAATCTTCAGGAGAAAAGTATTTGTTTTATCTGGGTGGTAGATGTTGCTGGTTTTTTCCCAGGTTTGTGGATTTTCGGTGTCCTGACCTGTCTCCTGAGTCTTTGCAATCCTGGAACCTTGAATCTTTGGACTGGGTTTTGACTATGGTATAAACTCTTGATCAGGGCCATAGCCAGATATTTTTTTGGGGGAGGGTTGAAATTTGTGGGGGGGGGGGCTTAAAATTGGAGGGGGGTTGAAACCTGCCTCCTAGCTCACACTGAAGCAAAGAGCACAGCAGGGGGCAGAGCCGCCTTCAATAGCCTGCAGCTTCGCAGCTGTCAACCACCTCCACCAAGTCTGGCCTCCTTAATGAGAGCATTCAACACATCCCCCCCCCCCAACTTGGTTGCTTCACTACATCGGCTATTGCTGCAAGTAATGACAGTGTGAATAAATTGTCAATATTTGCTTGAGGTAATGCTTGCAGTTCTGGAGGGACTCTTAATTTTTTGCGTCTCATAGACTTAGCATGGGGATTTGGTTAACTAGTTAAAATTCATGAGTAAACCAGGTTTTTTTTAACCTGAAAATTTCAGGGGGGGGGGTTGAACCCCTAACTCCCCCCCCCCCCCGGCTACAGGCCTGCTCTTGATCCCTGGACTGTGCTCATTGAACTCTCGGCATTTGACCATTGGAATGGACCCTTTGATTATGGTGTAGCTTTTGCTATCAGTTTTTGTTTATTCTGTGGCTGAGTGCTATTTTTATGTTTTATATTTTGGACTATTAAGACAACCAGAAAGTAAGTGCTGTTTTAATTCAATTGTTTAACACAAACTGGGAGTTTGGTTCACCTCTGCTGGAATAACGGCAGAGTCCTGGCATCGTGACAGATTTCATCTGCTTCCTTCTCTTGGAACAGAAACTATCAGTAACAACTTTGTTTTGTTTTGTCTGCAGGTTGTAACATTCTCTGTTCATCATTTCCCACATTTTATGAAGGGAAGTTTCTCTTACTCAATGAAAGACTTAAAGGAATAATGCAGGATCCAATAACTTGCAAGACAAGTCCAGTTGTTTCTGCCCAGGATAATATTGGAAGATGCCCTAGAACATGTTAGCAAGAGCACTTCCAAATTGCAGTGGTTTTGTAACTCGTCTTCTTTAGTATTTAATGTGAAATCCTAGAGAGCATACACAGGCCCATCTAGACTGCAGGGGCAACATGAGACTACCTTGCAAAATGGGGGCTGTGTGGTGATGGAAGTTGCTCACAGAATCCCTTCATTTTGGAAAAGAGAGAGAAGGAGGAGGAGGCAGTATTCCAAAGGGTGACAAGGGACTTTGGAATGGTTTATGATGCAAATATGTTTAAAAGCACTGTTTTGCCTCCCTGGGAAAAGGAGCTTAAAATTGAAGTCTAATGATAACAAATGATTGTTAATGAGTTGTCTAAACATAATAGATGGAAAGAATTAAAAGCCTAGAATAAACAGTGTTTCATTAAAGCACAATAAAGAAACAACACGCGTTTCATATCTCAGAATAAATGGGCCCTTGCACTGCTAGCGGGAGTGGAGGGAAGTCATCAGGGGAGATGGGCTGTGGTGGGGGTGGGGAGTGGGAAAGGATGGGTGTTTCAGGGGAAATAATGGAGACAGGCCATTCAGACTGCAAGCCATAGGATATGCTTGACAGGTGACACCCCCCCCCCCCCAGGTTTTCCTTCTCCTGGGTTTTCTTTTGGATATTTTGGGAAGTACTAATGTTACCATTCGAACATGGCAAACATACCCATCGTCAGCCAGATTGTGGGAACACAAAAAGTTATTGCAATACTTTTCTAGAAGGGTGGCTTCTTGGTAAATAAAGTTGGCTGGTTAATGTATAATAGTATTGAAAATTCAGTGCTGACTTAGGAGCCCCTATGGCACAATGAGTTAAACCCTTGTGCCAGCACTGAAGACTGACAGGTTGGAGGTTTGAATCTGATGAGCTCCCTCTGTCAGCTCCAGCTCCCCATGCAGGGACATAAAAGAAGCCTCCCACAAGGATGGTAAAACATCAAAACATCCTTGCAGATGGCCAATTCTCTGACTCTAGAAGTGACTTGCAGTTTCTTAGGTCACTCCTGGCACACACAAAAAAGTGCTGACTTGGGATCCACCTCAACCATGAAGTCATGGAATGGCTTTGGAGACAGCACTTGGTTTTCATTCTGTCTCTGTGAAATGGAAAGTTATGGCTGAAAGGGGTGTGGTGTTGAATGTTTTATGGAAATTAAAGAATGATTATGATAAAACAAATGACAATCTGTTGTTGGAACAAATATTAAAGCCACATGTCTCGTAACCTGCAACTGCCTTGAAGTTCTGAGTTTTTGTGTGAGAGACCTCTTTTATATGAGGCAACACATAAAGCTGGAGTTTGGGGAGAAATCTCCATCTGAGGGTGAATTAATGCAGTTTGACCCCACTTTAACTGGCAGGGCTCGAAGCTATAGAATCATGGCAGTTAAAATAGTGTCAAATTGAATTCATTTTGCAATGTAAAAACAAAGTTCAAAACAAAGTAACGTTAGTTTTGCTTGCCATAGATGTGGGTGAAACATCAGGAGAGAATGCTTCTGGAACATGGCCAATTGGCCATAAACTCGGAAAACTCACAGCAACCCACTAAGTAACATTGCTCTTGTTGCTTTTCTTCCATTCCATTTTTCTGCACTAGCTTTTCCCACTGCATTTTAATAACAGATACTTGGACTTTTGAGAGAAGATTGGTGCTGACCATTGTTCTCTTATGTATATTTTTTCCTCCAGCTGAAATATGATCCTTTATTAGATGTGGAGTCAACATACAGAAGTCTGTCCACTGCTGAAATCCTGGTGTGGCCCAAGTACAAGTTTTAGATAATTTTAATCTTTTTGCTTTTATATGGCCATTTATATTTTTCTGGTTGATAATAATAATAAAAAAACAGATGGCTTAATAGCTTTATTTTAATTATTTAATTAATTTATTTATTTACTGTATTTGTATACCGCCTTTCTCAGCCAATTGGTGACTCAAGGCGGTTTCCAACAAATCAGTATACATAAAACATAATGTAGATTAAAGACATTAAACAGTATAAAACATCACAAAAGCAGTAAAAAAAACGTCATTAGCGTCTTGTTATTATCAAGCATTGTCCAGTTCCATTGTCAGGTCATTCGATTTCCTATATTAGCTACTCTATATTTGTAAACGCTTGCTCAAACAGCCACGTTTTAGCTTGCCTCCAAAACATTAAGAGGGAGGGAGCAGATCTGATCTCCCTAGGGAGGGTGTTCCATAGCCGAGGGGCCACCACTGAGAAGGCCCTGTCTCTCGTCTCCGCCAAATGTACTTGTGACAAAGGCAGGACCGAGAGCAGGGCCTCCCCAGATGATCTTAAAGTCCTCAATGGTTCGTAAGTTAAGTTTCCAATTTCATTCTACTATTGTTTTTATAGTATTTGTGCTGTCATTATTATTTCCTCGTGGTTGTTGAAAATTACTGTTGTACACTTTATCTGTGAACCATTCTACAATAGTGCTTTATCTGGTTACTGTTAACATTTGGCTCAGTTGTGCAGTCTACAATACAGCGCATAACTCATTGCCCAGATGCTATGTCTTCTTCAATATTCAATTTCATTCCCCCCCCCCCCCCCCCCCGGACAACTTCTATGATGTTTTCTCCAGTGATTCCAGTTTGCTACCAAATTATTTGTAGCAGTGTTGTGAGCTGGCTTCAAAAAGGAGCAGAACTTGTTTTGCCACACTTTTTCCACTTCTTGTTTGACCACCTTTGGCTTCGGAACATGCTTATGTAGAAAGATGTGTGGCTTTTCCCATTTCTTCTGCAATCACAAAGCAATGCACTGGCGTTTTGGGCTTGATCATGTTATAAACTCAATGGACATTTTGCTGTATTCACTACATTTTGCCCATAAGGTCAGATATGTGTTGGGAATAAAATACCAGCATATCAGTGTTTCTGAAATGAAGAAAACCCTAGTCGCTGTAACTTCATTGAGTTATGTAAAATGTGACCATGTGTGTAATAGTTCATATAGAATGGAAGTTCTTTATTCCCAGGAGGGTAAACTACTGGCAATTGATGCCATGGAAGATGGCAAGATGTATGAACCCATTCTTTAGTAGATTCTATTAATACAGTTGCTGGATTAGATATAGGGAAAGAGCTGCCTTCTAGGTATACCACAAACCATTTTTAAAGTAATAGTTGCATGTCCAAATGGAAGTCAGTCCTCACTTTTGGACACACAGTCGAGACATATGCTGGATGTCCCCCCCAAAAAGACTCCACATAAAATTGAATCAATGAACCAAGAACACAATCAGATTAGAAGCCACTGAAACATTTACTAAAGGCCTGGAATTTCAATAAGATTAAATATGAACAGTAGGACAAAAGGAGTCAGGATGCATTGCAACATGAGTATTAGTGGGTTGTTTATTTTACAAACCACAAGTCTTTCTGAAAATATATTGAAATTTCTGAAATCTGTAGTGCACAGTAGTATTTACACTGTAATGTGCAGAAGGATTTCTTCGTATGTGTAAAGGTCTGTCCTTAATTATAAAATAAAGAATCAAGGCTCAAACATTTAAAGGTGTCTACACTGTACCCCATCTGCCTTGGAAACCCTGCAACTTAATTTGATCTAATATATAGGCTGGTAGTTATTTACTGGTAGCAGAGCAGAAGCAGGAAAGCCTGCCATTCAAACATGTTTTAAAAACCATACGGTTCTGGCCCAGCTTACTTGTCCGAACGTATCTCCCCTACGTCCCACCTCGAAATTTACGATTTTCCAGGGAGGCCCTGCTCTCAATCCTATCTTCTTTGCAAATGTGCTTGGTGGGGACGAGGGACAAGGCCTTCTCGATGGTGGCCCCCCACATGTGGAACACGCTCCCCAGCGAAATTAGTTCAATAGCTTCCCTCCTTTCCTTCAGGAAAATGTTGAAGATGTGACTATGGGACCAGGCATTCAGATAGCAGACTGACAATAGAAATGATGATAATGCTATCATCATTATCATCATGGACATCAAGGACTATGGACAGGCTTCGGATTGTTGATTGTAGAATGTGGACTTGACATGCCAACTAATTCAATTTGTACTATCTTAAATGGTTTTTAATCTAATTTTAATGTTTTACTTATTATGTAACTGTTGGGTTGTTGTAGGTTTTTTCGGGCTATATGGCCATGGTCTAGAGGCATTCTCTCCTGACGTTTCGCCTGCATCTATGGCAAGCATCCTCAGAGGTAGTGAGGTCTGTTGGAACTAGGGAAAAGGGTTTATATATCTGTGGAATGACCAGGGTGGGACAAAGGACTCTTGTCTGCTGGAGCTAGGTGTGAATGTTTCCACTGACCACCTTGATTAGCATATAATGGCCTAACTGTTGAATTATTTGTTATATATATGGGGCATTGAATTGTTGCCGGCTATAAGTCGCCCTGAGTCCCCCTTCGGGGGTAGAGAAAGGGTACAAATATTTGAAATAAATAAATAAATAAAAAGTAGAGCTGCCTGGTGAAATAAAAAACAGGGATTCTGTGCCTTTAATGATTGGCTTGAACAGTGGATCCCATTGTTTCTTTGACCACAGACCACTTTGACCAGGGACCACTCCCCAACATTAGTACCAAAAGGGTTACAAATCAGTTTTTGGTCAACTTTAGCTTCTGTATGGGGGTGCCGATTCAGGAAATTGCATTGGATAGACCACATCAGCTCTAGTTTCTGATACAGAACATATGCCCATTGTCAGTGACAGGGAAAGGGTGGCAAACGGTGTGAAAGGAGCGGAAATAAAATAAACAAAACAAAACAAAGAGGAAGGAGACTTGCGAACCAGATGTTAATTTTCATGGCCCAATGGTGGTCTGCGGTCCACAGGTTAAGAACCACTGGACTAGAAGAAGGAGTTTCAGCGGGTTTCCGTTTTTCAGTTTCAGTTGTAGTTCCTTCTTATACACAACTAAGGTGACACATACCTTGTTTGACTGGAAAGGATGGCTAGAAAAAATGAAGAAATGTGAGTGTGTTCAGATGTAGAGGGTGTGATGTCTTTTTTACCACTTTTGAGTGTTACCCTCCATGTCTGCTTGAATTATAGATACGTGTAGGCATCTGCAAGGGTGGACAATTTCTGGTCCCTCAGCTGGTGTTGGAATTCAAATCCCATCAGCCCTACTCAGCATAGTAAAGAGTAAGGGGATGCTGTTGTTTTTAGTTCAACACCTGGAAAGCTGCATGTTTTCCACTCCAGGGTACCTGTTACCCTGTGTTCCTTGTGTTCAAAACAGATTTACTGTTTTGAACATAAGAAATTCTTGTTTCACAGTTGGTGACTTTATTCACATCTGTGTGCATGAACATGATACAGTTCAATGATACAGAGGTGGGAATTAAGCCTTCCATAAACCAAGCCCCTGTTCATAGCAGAAGCAAATTGTTCACATAGTCTTTGATGTTGGTGGCCTGTTAAGTAAATCATTATGGGGCCAGTGACAGGCTGTGCTGAACTTGGCCTGTCTGAATCTTGCCTGGACAGCAGCTTTATCTTGCCTTGTAAAACTGCAGAGCCTATGACAAAAGAGTTAATCTCCATCTTTGTTTCCCTTCCTTTCCTCTCTTTCCCTCTTCTCCCATTTTTGCAGCACTACGGAAAGGCAAGACTAGAGCTGATCCATCACTGTCAGCGGCTTTCAGCAAAATCAGCACTTTTGGGGTTTTTATTGGGCCTGGCCCATCAGCAGCTCTTCCAGACAGCAAATGCACTGCAGGCAAGTCTCTCACCTCCTGAGCTGCATTCTGCCAATCTCAGGAACCAGCACCCAAACCCTCAGTACTGCACTGACCAACAGCTTCTTGATAAATTACTCTGTGGAGTATCTTCACTCCTGACAGAGCCTGGAGGAGAGAGAGAGAGGGAGAGAGCACTCTGGAACTTGTGACATAGCCAGTTCTGCAGCGAGAGCTATATAGAGGTGATGTTAAAAGGCACTTTTCCAAACTCACCTAAGCATCTCCCTCCTCTAGCCCATTGGAATAATGCAAATGAGATGGAAGAGAAACAAGAACAGAGATCAGTTGGACTGACAGGTTAATGAAGCAATGCATAATAATGATGCATATTATAACTACAGAAGCAGCTAGTAAATACTCAGTTTGCCTTATGCACACAAACACAAGCAAAGATACTTATGAGTGCCCTTAGTCACCCCTCTCTGCGCATTCAACCAGAGTCTGGTATGCTCAAAATGTAATCCTAACAATACAACCCAGAAGGGTGGGGAAACAAAAACAAAGGCTCTTGTCCAGTTGTACCTCCTGAATTTGTATTAGTTAAAGAAAACTGAGTTAGCTAAATGCTAAAAACAAAACAAAAAATGCGAAGAAACTACAGGATGAAACTATGATGTTGTCTTCTATCAGAGGTCAGCAGCAGCATCATAATAGGCCAGTGGTTCTTAACCTGTGAGTCCCCAGATGTTTTGGCCTTCAACTTCCAGAAATCCTGACAGCTGGTAAACTGACTGGGATATCTGGAAGTTGTAGGCCAAAACACCTGGGGACCCACAGATTGAGAACTGTAATAGGCTATCATTCATGGCCAAGGCTGTAATAGGCTATCATTCATGGCCAAGTATGATTGCCTTCTATATGAAGGATCTTGGTAGTGGGTCCGTAGGTGACTGTAGAGGCCTGTTCTTGGTCCGCATGTTCCTTCACAGTGGGGACATCAATTTCCAGGTGGATGGTGACCCGACAAGGGTTGGCTTGACTCAACTTCCTCTTGACACATTTCTCCCTTCCACTCTCCATTCATGCCTCTTTGAATTGCGCAACATTGTTAACCACAGCTGACTTCCAGTTAGAATACTTGAGAGCTCTTTTTCCTGTCCACCAACATTCAGTTTTTTGCTCTTGAGTTGAGAGTATAGTAACAGCTTTGGAAGATGGTGCAATAAAGATGACAGGCCAGCACTACCACCAATTGAAATAACCACCGCAAAGATGGAGGACTGAAGAGAAACGGCAAGGTCTGGCCCAAGGCAAGGCCATGAGGGAATCAGAGCACACATATCCTCACACACACAAGGCTAGAAAGTGAGAAGCTACCACATTATTTTATATTTTGCCTTTGCTGCCTCATATTATTTATTATTTTAAAAGGTCACCCCCTTCTGGGATGTTTAAAACACCATACAAAGACTTCAGTTGAATGAAACAGGAATATGTTGTTTATTTTGAACAGTCAATATGTGTAATGGTTTCAAATAACTTGTCAGGCTTTATTTCTTACAGAGGATGGTACTTATATTTTGAGTTTCATAAAATAAAGTTCCACACACAGAAATCTAAACAGAATCTTTAACCCTTTTGAATCTCACTTCCTCCCACAGCACTCTAATCACTATAGAGGCCCATTAACTATTATCCTCAAAGAGGTATCTTTCATATAACTAATAGTTCCCAACTATTTTCCTTCCTTCCCCCGACTGTCTTCTTCCCCACCAAATTCCTAACTGCTCTAAAATGGCTACCTCAGCTTTTTCTCTCCTCATCTGGCTCTACCCATCTCTTTTTTCCAAATGGCATCTGGAAAATTTCATCAGCCAATCAGACTGCACTCCTGGCTATGAGGCTGCCTGTTTGCTCCTCCCTTCAGCTCTCCTTAGCTTTAGCAAGCTGAGCCTGGTTTCTGCCTTTTACACCAACCCTTTAAGGTAGGCCAATCCATTACAGATAGCATTTGGAAAATGTGGCCAAGATAAGAAATATATGGCAGAACCAGCCATTGTTGGAACACAACTCCTAATAGCTCTAGTGAGTATGGGAGGAGTTGCAGTTCCATAAGATCTGGAAACCTACATTGTTCAATATTTCTGCTACCAACTTATTCCTGTAATAAAGAAACTCGCCACTCATACGAAGTTTTTGGAAAAGACAGATACTGAATTCCTGGGTGATAACATTTATTACATCATCATCATTGGCTGAAACAATTGGCTGGAATACCATTTGGAGGAGCCACTTTGATCTCATAGTGCAGGAGAAATTCTGGCAGATACAGTTTCTCCTGCCACTGTAATGCCATAATAAGGCATAAATCCAGTAGCACCTTTGTTTTTGTGAATTTGAATCTATAAAAATGTATGCCAAAACAAACCAGTTAGTTTCAAAGCGAAATGAAAGAAAAATGGGAGAAAGAGCCCACTCAACTCTGTCACTTGTTACTCTCCCATGGCTTGAAGTGGCTTGTAGTTTATTTCAACTACGTGCCTCTGTGCTGATTAAAGAAGTTTGCCACCTTCTGCCTGGAAATGATACTGTGGGTTCAAATGCACAGACATATTAATTAATGTTTTAAAAATGTATGCCCTGGTGCATACTTCTAGGTTCCCCTCAGAGTGCATGCATGTATGCCATCACATTTGAACTACAGCTATGACATAAAAGCAGGTACATACAGGAAACACTTCTTGCTGTATTATTTATTTATTTATTTATTTGCAATATTTCTATCCTGCCTTTCTCCAACCCGAAGGTGACTCAAGGTGGCTTACAACCAGGCAGCCATTTGATTCCTAACAATATGCAGTTAACAGAACTAAAATACATTCAATAAAACATATAAAACCAGTGCCTTCATTGTTAGTCTCATTGTCCATAAATTATCATCTGAGCCGTTCCAATGTTCACTTTTGTCTAATACCATGTTTGACTGTTGCACTAGATTCTGAAGGCTTGTTCAAATAGCCACATTTTCATTTTTTCCCAGAAGGTCAAGAGGGAGGGGGCTGATCTAATATTCTTGGGGAGGGCATTCCACAACCAAGGGGCCACCACTGAGAAGGCCCTGTCTCTCGTTCCTGCCAGTCGTGCCTGCGAAGAAGGGGGACTGAGAGCAGGGCCTCCCCAGAAGATCTTAAACTCTTAGCTGGTTCATAGGGAGAGATACGTTTGGACAGGTCAGCTGGGCTGGAACCATTTAGAGCTTTATAGGCTAAAGCCAGCGCTTTGAATTGTAGTTGCTATAATTATTATTAATATACCTAGAAGTAATTTTAAAAGTATTTACCCCAGTATTTAATAAACAATTACTTATGATTTTTTTCCAGGTGATTTTCCTTTCCTACAATCAAGGTGAATTATAAACAATAAGCCTTCAACAGCAGAAATTTATTTGCTAAATTGCAATAACATTTTACTGAATGAGGCTTTATCTTAGATAGTGATCCAGATAGGCAGGCAGAAAGAAAGAGCCCTTCCTGTCAATCTCGACTGCTCAGCGTTTCTATCACTAGCATTGGTGACAGTCTGTTATAGAGATGGGCAAATTCAGATATCCAGGTAAGGAGTATACCCTTTTGGTGGCAATACACACCATATTCATGTGACTGGGTTTCCTCCCAAAAATCATGCTGTTTGGGAAACAAATTATTGGATTCATGCCTTTTTTTTCCTGCAGCATACTTTTATGTTGTGTGATAATTTGGCAGAATGTACCAAAACACTTTTTATAACATTGAAATCTGCATTTATTTATTTTCTGTTTTGACATGAATATAGAACGAGTGAATGGAATTCCCACTTAGTTACAATGCATTACATAAAAAGTATCTCCTGGTAGTTGTTCTGAAATGGAATCAGATTCCTCCAGTATTTTTAGTTGCTGATTAGTTCTGCTCTGTTCATTGTGCAGACAGTTGAAAAGAGTAGGAAGGGGTTAAGGGAGAGGCAGTGGGCGGGATCATGCAAATTCCACACCGATGGAGAGAGTAAGAAACACTGGGATGTCTGTGGTGGAGGAAACATGTAAAATCTAGGATTAAATTATCCCCGAATGAAAACATTCCTCAGGTGGTGGGCAGTATGGTGTTTAAAGAGGACATTGGCAGGGGTCAGGCTCGCTATAACCTGAAATGTCATTGGAGGGAGGGCTTTTGGTGGATCCTCAGCACTGTGGTTTAAAGCTGTTATTTATTTACTTCCATGATTTATAGCCCAACTTTCTCCCAATATGGGGCTGAAGGAAGCATTTGTACACTTCAAGATGTCAGAAATGGTTTCGGAAAGCTGAAACAAATATCGAGCAATTTCATTTTTTCAATTTTATTTCGACTTGAAAGCCAACTAATGAAAAATCAAAATAATTATTGCATTGAGATGAAAACTGGCACCGAAGCAGGCACAACATTGTGTGATTCTTGTTAGTGGTCTGCCATATCCCTGCTATTAAGCTGTCCCCATCAATAGCCGTTGATCATGCCACTGTCCCAGGACTCACCTGGTACAAGGAACATGCTAGTGACATGAGGGGGGTGGGATTTTTAAATTAAAAAAATAACACTACATTTTGCATAATTGCAAAACTAAAAGTGAGAGAAGCAGCATGTTGAGATAGCAAAGATATGCCACTTACCTGGAAGTGCAGCCTTGCATTGCCATTATGGATGCTAGCAGGGGTACAAAGAAGTGGAGTGAGAATAAATATCTGCCTTCCTGTGCAGTAATGTCCTATATGTAAACCCAAGTTGTAAAATATTCTATTCAGAGATTGGAATAATTGCTTTAGAAAATAATTGGATAATGCTAATCATTAGAAATTGGGAGAGTAATTCATTGCCTCTAATACTAATAGCTAAAATAGCTTAATTGCTTCCATTATTGTTAATCAACTCTTTGTTTAAAACATTTGTTGTTGAAACAGAACATGAGATTTACAAAAGATGACATGGAGGCTGTCACCATTGTCACTACGCGGACATTTTATTCCAGGCCCCTTCAAAAGTGGAATATCATCTTGCAACCTGTTTAGGTTTTTCACTAATCTGCATATCTCTTCTTTCAATTCCTTCCTTTTTCTTAAAGGTCAAAAGGAGTGATGTTGCATATCAGTTAGAGTGATGTTGTTATTTCAGTTAGACATAAGATACTCGAAGTTATGGTATTGGGATTGTCATGGTCTATAAGCCGACTGTGTGAGTTTCCAGGAAACTGCAATTACAGGAATAAGAGGACAAAAATATAGTCTCCTGGCACACTGGGGACAACACTGCAGGTATGTCCATTAGCTCACTTGAAAAGTACTAGAGGACTAAGCTGTAAGCTGATGATTACAAATTAAGCAAGTGAATCAAGAATGGCCTGACTTCATTATGTCAGGCAAAAGAGTTAAAAATCAATTTGAAGGGAAAAAAATATGACAATGGTAGATTTACAGACCTATATTTTCTAACCATGTTTTGTTGTTGTCAGATATGATGGTCTGGAGGCATATGAATGCAATTCCCTCTTTGCCCATGTGGTTTTCTGGGAGACAGAGTCATAAAATCCAGGCAATATAATTTCAACTCCCTTAGCAACAAAAAAGTAACTTCCCTCGAGATTCAGGTTCTTTCCATCCAGCTTGAGGTTATCTTCTATTGCAGCTAAAGAGTCATCATTTTCTTCTACTGAGCAGGCAAATTAGAAAAGCCTGTCAGTAGATACCAATATGAATCTATTTTTCCCCACTTTGCCTTTGTTCTATGGGTTGGGTTGGTGTCCAGGGAAATGCAAAGTCTGTACTTTGAAATCAAAGGCCCTGTCATGGCTAAATTGCTATGGAATCATGGGAGTTGTAGGTTTATGACGCCTCTGCCCAAGAGTCCTGTGCTTCACCAAAATACACCAGAGCCCTTGTGCCGGCAGGACTGAAGACCAAAAGGTTGGAGTTATGAATCCAGGGAGAGTGCGGATGAGCTCCCTCTGCCAGCTCTAGCTCCCCATGCGGAGACATGAGAGAAGCCTCCCACAAGGATGGTAAAACATCAAAACTTCCGGGTGTGCCTTGGGCAACGTCCTTGCAGACAGCCAATTCTCTCACACCAGAAGGGACTTGCAATTTCTGACATACATACACAGACCAAATTATAACAGCTAGGATTCTCTGCCATTAAGGACCTCATTACACTTACCAATTTAAGCATACTGGAATGCTTGCCAGCTAGTTCTGGGGTGGATGGGCACACAGCCCATCACACAACATTCCTCAACTTCCAGTGGAGGCCCAGCCCCCAACCAGCATGGAAGCATCCTATGACTCTTCTTCATCAACACAGAAAGTCTGGAAGTGTCCTGTGCTGGCTCCAGTGGATGCCACTTGGACAATGTTTCCTCCATATGATGGGGGAAGAGTTGCCATGCGAAGTCGCCCTGTGTGCTTGCTGTTCCACCATGTTTGCTGGCGAAATGGCACGGGTGTGTATGTGTGTGATAAAATACCTAGTCATGGACAGGGGCGGCTCAACCCATTACGCAAAGTAAGCATTTGCAGTATAGTTGATTTTGCCCAGGGGTGCTCTTGAGGCGCTCTTGGGGGAAAATAGACCTTGACATATGCGAGTTGTAGTTACTGGGATGTATAATTCACCTACAATCAAAGAGCATTCTGAACTCCACCAATGATGGAATTGAACCAAATATGGCACACAGAACTCCCACGGCGAACAGAAAATATATATTAGTGATTGGTTGGGGGGGGGGCACTAAAATACTGTTTGCTTAGCGTTGAAAATTACCTAGGGCCGCCTCTGGTCATGGCAGTTAAAGTCGTGTCAAACTGCATGAAGTCTACAGTACAGATGACCCTTAGTCCTATTGGGAAAAGCTTTGTGGAGCTTCTTGTAAATATAATCATAGCCATTGCTAAAACCTGGATTTTCTCAATAGACTCCTATTGATGAAAGTTACAGTTCCATGAACTGGAGGTGGGGGTGATTTACTATTTCTTGAGTATTTCTTCAACCAATTTCAAAATTAAGAATTCTGGCTCAAAGACAACTGTCTCTTCAGCTCTACACTGAAGTATCACCAGAGTTGAACACAGAAAGGTAGGCTAGATAATGTTCTGACTAGAAACAACTCTCTCTACCTTTTGAAGTTCCTCTACTTCAGGTCTTTTACATGCCAGAGTCTGAACCTAGGCACAAATAAATGTATAGCATGTTCTCTACCATTACATTGTAGTATCATAACGCTGCCCATGCTGCCCAGGAGATCTGTTCTTAAGAAATTTCATCAATAGCATTTATGATTTTTTTTTTACAAAATGAAGCTGTTTATCAAACATTTGTGTTCAAATGTTATATCAAACCACAGCTTTCTAGTGAAGAAATGCAAAGCCCTTGTATTTATTTTTTTTCAATTAAACTAATTCCTGTGGAATCCTCATCACAGATTCTTATTTAAAAAACAAAACAAAACAACAACCCAAAGACATAATGGGATCAGAGACAAAATATGTGAACATTTCTACCCTTATTATAAAGAGCCCCACAGCTGTGAACTGCCTAATGCCAGCAAAATAAACCAGATGGAGTACATCAGTGGAGCTGGTCCAAGTTGTGAAGGATAGCGCTGAATGTCCTCCTGCCATAATGGATTGTTTTAAGATGGAGCCAGTGTAAACTAGAGCATTGGGGAGGGGGGAACGCATGCCAGGACATAGCAAAGTAGCCCTACACACAATAACAAGAGAGTAAAAACAGTTCTAGAGTGAATCCCTTCTAAAGAGTATAGATGTATTGAAATACTAGATAAATCTATGGTTCAGGTGATAAGGAGGGGGTATGCTACCATTGTGGAAGGAAGCATTCTGCATCAGAAAGTATCTTCTGTCTGTAGAGGTTCTACATGTGACTTTGACTACTGGTATTTCATCATTCAAAATCATGCAGACGGATTCCAGAGGAACAGGTGGCTCCTGTTCAGAAGTCACACTAACATGCCCAACATCCTAGGGCTCTTTCACACTATACTTCCCACTTCAGCTATCACAGGGACTTCTCATGGATTGCTGATGTTTGCAGTTTAGGAATGGATATTTATGAGATTACCACACGGGGTTCTAAAATGGGTCCTGGTGTTGCAAATCCATCTTGCTGAGAGTGGAGGATGCTGTTATCACCCCAATCACAGCAGCTCAAATTTAACTCATCCCAACTCATGCATTGCCCTTTTTTTGTCCATGATCCCTGCACCCTCCCCTGGAAGAATTGCACAACACTGAGAATTCACAATCTTATGAGACCAGAGCTTAATCTCTTGCTTCCACACTTGCTTCAGAAGCACTGTCCCTATAACCACTTTTTACAATTTCAAACTTTTTTGTGTATTCTGCAAGTAGGAGGTGTATGTAATGTACTCTTATTATGGGCGGCTTGGGCACATATGAGTTGGAACTTTTAAAAACCCGACATAGGTGGTCTTGCAAGCAATACAAAAATACTTTAAATTAATAAAAAAATAAAGATAGTATTTCTGTATTTTGTGTATTCTGCAAGGGGGAATTGCATTTGTGATTGGTAAATGTTGTATTGGGCTACATAGGCATGCACAAGCTGGAAAGTTTGTAAAATGTAGAGAGGCTTGCAGATAACAATGAAATGTTTAATCAAAAAGAAAAATCCCCATGAGTGCCAATATATATATATTGGGAAATGAATGGACTTCAACAACTGGTATTCTGCGTGACTCAAAAATGCTCAAACAACTGAAGGCTAAGATCTACACTACAGTTGTCTGTCCAGTAGTGCTCTACAGGGAAGAGTGCTGGCCAGCAACAACAAAACATGAACAAGCCTTTAAGACAATAGAAATCAAAATGCTGAGATGGACACTTGGCTTGACACTTCTTGACCATGTGCCAAATGACACCCATCAAAGACTAGGAATAAAAGAAATCAGCAAGAAAATGCAGGAAGCAAGACTATGATGGTACAGCCATGTCATGAGAAGAAAACCAACATCAGTAGCACAAACAGGACTACATTTGGAGATTGCAGGATGATGACCACATGGACCATCAAAAAAAAAGATGGATGGACCCCATCAATGAAGACATGCATGCTGCCAACCTGAGACCTGAGGATGCTCAAAACAAAGCATGTCACCTGCTGAACTCTCCTCCAACATCATAGTTCAAATGAATTGAGTTTCTGTGGAAATGACAGTCACAATACATTAGGAACATAGCTTAAAAAGAAGAAGATATTTGGAAATGAATGGAATGAATGTGGGAAGTTATGGCTTTCTAGGCAGAGGTCATCTCAGACTGATCACCAGAAGTTGAGGGGTCTTGGGGACAGGGAAATGAACTGGTTAAAAAGTATGTTTACAACAAGAGCTCCTCATATGTGCATGTCCTAAACTCACTGCATCAGCACTTTGACCTATTGCACCAGCTCAACGTTTTAGAAGTGCTTTCTTCAGCCTATTAATGGGAATTCTCTGTTTTTTGAAAAATAAAGATTCACGGTGATTTGAGGACTGCTTTGAGGTGACTTAACAATGATGTCCATTAGTAACTGGGGAGAATCTAATGCATGCTACAAGCTTTGTGTGGTAAGATTCTTAGCAAGAATCCTTAGAATTCTCAGCAGGAGAGCCTTGGTGACTTACCAAACTACAAACCCCGTGGTTCCATAGTATATTGCCATGTAGTGGATAACTAGTACCGCAGTTAAAGCGATCAGTGCCTGGAAAACATATGCTAAACCGAATTGGCCAGGACACAGAAACCAACTCATTAGGTTGAAGACAAGTCACAGAGGTTTATTCAATTTGACCAAAAAGGATGCAAGTACAGCAAATTTCTTCAAAATGTACAAGCATAAACATACAGAGAAGTACAGATATCTTAAACAGTTTTGACAGCTATTCAGACTTCCTGCCCACTCTCCTGGTTAGCCAGAAAAGAGGCGTGCTAGGATCCGTGCCAGGATTGGCTGGGAGAGAGAATGGCAGCCGGGGATTGGTCAGAGTGAAGGAACAATAAGCTGCAGAGACACCCCCTGGGAGGGTACTGTACCCCCTGGGAGGGTATAGTCCGGAGGGGGGGGGGAACAAATGGTAAGCACATGCTAATGGGCTTTTGATGAGCTCAAATAACAAGTTTCATAGGAGTGATAGGAATGTCAGAAAACAAAGGATAGGAGTGTCAGAAAACAAAGATGTGGGACTCCTAGAACAAAAGGTGGTGATGATGGGCAATCAAAGGCTTGGTTGTCAATAAAAATGTTTAGAACATACTCTGAGCCTCTATTTCTGTGGGCAGCAACCTCTCAGCTTCAAGTGAACTATATAACTAGTATCTGTGCTGACGGAGTCACCTATCTCCATATGTACATGAACAATGATTGTGATGATTGCCTGGCTGGGAAACATCCAGAGGGGTTTGCCTAAGCTTCTTGATCAGTAAATCTCTCAGCAGGGTTACAAAGTGGTGAATGGCTCTGGGCTACATCGTGCTACAGTTTATAAGGAAGTTTATACATTTTATATAAAAGAGATAGATACAATTAAAGATAGAGATAGAGACACAGAAAGATACAATTTCCACATGAAGTCAGTGAAAATTAGATACGGTTTTATTAAAGCAGTGGTTCTCAACCTGTGGATCCCCAGGTGTTTTGGCCTACAAGTCTCAGAAATCCCAGCCTGTTTACCAGCTGTTAGGATTTCTAAGAGTTCGAGGCCAAAACATCTGGGGAAGACAGGTTGAGAACCACGGTATTAAAGAGTTAGAATGATAAAGTATTTGAGGGGTGTTGAAGCTTGCTACTGGCCCTCTCCCAGTCTCCACTGCTTCAAAGTAGTGAAAGTTCAAAAAAGTATTTAAAGAATAATAAAATATATATTTATTGCAGAGCCCTTGGCAAACTATAGATCTTGGGGGAGCGGGGCGGGGCGGGGGAGACATCATGGCTCAAGAACAGTCTATGGGCGGTTTCTGACAGCACTTTATCATGGACTTTAATGAGGGGCAAAACATCCCGGGACTTCAGGAGAGGTCCACATACACACCTGTTGGTCGCAGGATTTCTGCCTCCTTTGTCCAGACGTCATGCTTTGTTCCAAGATTTAGAGGCTCCCAAGATGGCTGCCAGATATAGGACTTCTACTGGAAACTGACATACAGACATGCGAATATCTGGATATTCAGATAAACCGTGATATTCCCGCACCTGGAAATCTCGTGGTTTTTGCCTTTTGTTGCAATTATACTTCCAGGTTTACAGAGAACAGAGTCTGGCCACCCTCCTCATTGCTATGGGAGCTCCTGAGCTAAAGGTACTGTCTGGATGGGCCCTTTAAGTGTGTAATGTGAAAGGCCCTTTGCCACTGTAAAGGGCTGTATACTGAATGTTTGGTTGATTTTGTGGCAGATAGTACATGCCTGCCTTTGATTTTAATGAGAGATTATTAACATATAGACAAGGGATGTTTTCCATCATTTGAATGAGAACTTACACATGCAAACTATATATCTATTGCATGCATCTCTTTTTATCCTTTTGAGAATTTCACAGTATATTGCATATGGCTCTAAAATTGCCTCACATGCAAGTAATAGTTAAGTTAGGCTTAAGACTATACCATTACAGTACACCTTCAGTATTCATTTTCAATGCCTGGCTACAAATGCCTTCAAGCATCTGCAATGTGCTTTGCCTTTACCACTGGGGAGCCTCAGCCAGCAGGGATACAGCTGCCAGAAAGAGAAGCATGCTGATAAAGTTGGATTTCAGCTTTTACACTTTTATAGATTAACCTCAGTGAATCTTCCTGTCACTAATATGAGCTAGTTGTGTAACAGACAACTTCTGAACATGAAAAACATCTCATGTTGATTCATACATTTAACTTTACATAGTTGTCCCAAATAGAAAGGAATAATTAATTGACACTTCACAGATCATCGTCTCTTTCACATTCTCTGTCTTCCTTCTCTTTCTCTCAAGTAAACTTCACCTCTCAGGTCTGCAATTAATGAAAGAAAGAAAAACAACCTTTCAAACCAGTTTTTATACATTAATTTCTGGTTGTTTCTGGAAATTCATATAGCTACCAGAAATTCATATATGAAATCTGGTTTGAAAGCCATGGCTGATACCGAATGAGTTACTCCCCACTGGACATACAGAAGACTGAGCAACTTCGGAGGGGGGGAACAGACTGCTCTCTGACATCACGAGATGCAGAGCCAACCTTAAGAAATGGGGCCACAAAGTGGAGTCCACGACATGTGGGTGTGGAGAAGCGCAAACCACAGACCACCTATTACAGTGCAGGCTGTGACCTGCCACATGTATAATGGAGGACCTTCTTACAGCAACACCAGAGGCACTACAAGTGGCCAGCTACTGGTCAAAGGACATTTAGTAGAATGCCAAGTTTTTAAACTCTGAATTTTTAAAAAATACATTACAACTGTACCCTCGGTTCGCTTCTGATACGATAAATAATAAATATATGTATTTGAAATATAAAAACTGGATTAAAGTCCCTTTCCCAAATCAGTTTCAACTTAGTAGTAGTTTTATGTGGCCTAAAACTGGCTTTTACTATGTGATTGATTGTATATATTATGCCTGTATTTTACAAGTAGTAAGATCCTACACTCAATATTTTCTTCAGTCTGGTACAACAATGATGGGAGACAGTGTTTACAGCTTCGACATAGTGCTTCTGCCATAGCTGCATTTACATGTGGAGACAGAAGGTTCAAATATACATGCACACTTTGCTGTTTTGATGTAATGCAATTTTGTTTATTAAACTTTGGCCCACCCATATGAATGAAATATCAATTCCCTGTAAATTTGGTAGTGTGGAAGTGGAACTGATACCTGGGAGAGCCAGGAGGAGCAGCCTACTCTTCTCACCTCCACTTCTTGTTCTGGAGCAAGGGAGACATATTGTGTGATATGGTCAGATAACATGAAAGGACATCTATTGTTATAGATAGCACTGTAACAGTCAATTCTGAAGTACATAATTTTATCTCTCCCAACCAGTTTTGTCTTCATTGCTAACTTGTGTGAAAGTAGAAAAGTGACCAGGCCAAGGTCACCTCATGAGTTTTGTGGCTTGGTGAAGATTTGAATATGAATCTGTCATGCATCCTAGACCTCCTTGTAAACTGCTGCAACTGACTCTTATTTCTGAAAAAAAAACCATTGGTTACAGTTATATAAGAAGATCTAAATTCAAAATGAAACCAGATCTGAAGACATTTCACATCAGCCCACTCCTGGTCCTCTTCTCATATCCTTGAGATAGGCATCTTGGCTTGTTAGGGATACATGGCATAGTCGCCAACATGTCCTGAGAGTGCCAGAAAAAGTTAATGTGGAGTTCTGGTCTCCTCCCAGGATGCATTTGGGCTCTTGCCCATAATGATATTTATAATTGCAAAGGCCTGCCAAAAAAAGCAGGCTGGATTTAATTGAGTCAACACACTGCTATTAATAATAAAATGGCAGCGACTTTGCTATTAATCACTCATGTTGGCTTTATTGCAAGCAGTGTCGGGTACCAAACAAGACCTTTAAAAATGGTACACTGAAAACTTACTAAGGGGAATTATGTACACCTGCTAACAAAAGTAACAACTAGTAAACAAAAAAGAACTAATGGCTTCCAAACCCCCCTTCTTTTCTGGAGACTCAGATGAAATAAAGGACTTATTCCTGGCCCACATTCTTTGTTCATGTATGAGGAACACTAGAATAAGGAAATGCATACTGGACAAGGTAGTGTTTGACCAACAGCCAAGCTTGAAGTAGAAGCTCTTCTCTGCAGCAGGCAGAGGTACAGCTGCAAGCATATACAGTGTTCACTCACTTTTTGTGGGGGTTCTGTTCCAGGACCACCCGCGATAAGTGAAAATCCGCGAAGTAGGGACGCAATATTAATTTTAATATTTATACATTATTTTATATATTTTATATATTATTTCCTTACCCACGCTTCCTTACCCGCCTCCCATCCCATCCCAGGGGTGCCTGTCTGCTACCCTGGCCTCCGCAGACTCTGAAAACTTACTAAGAGCCTTCAGAGCCACACAGGCAGCAGCAGGTCAGGGAGGCAGACCTTCCCCACCACACCTCAGGCTGCCACACTTCCGGGGTCCCTGGCCTCCACTAGATGTAAATATTTTATATTAATATTTTCAAAAACCCGTGAAACAGCGAGTCTGCTAAAAGTGAACCATGAATTAGCAAGGGAACACTGTATATCAGGGCTATTCATGAAAGCACATCTAAGTAGGAAACTTAAGATGAAGCCTTCCACAGGGAAACTAATTATAAGAGAAATTCAATAAGAATAACATGTGCACATATGCTTTCAGGTCTTGTGTCAACTTATGGTAACCCCATTAATTTCATTGGGTTTTCATAAGCAAGGAATACACCAAGGTGGGGAACTGATTAGGATAGTCCATCCCAGGAGGCTGATGGATCTGGATGTATTCCTGGTGGCTTTTGGGATTTTCCTGTCACCTTAGCAGATTATTCTGCTGAAGCTCTCAGAACATTGCTTCTTATGGAGTAGAGCTAAACCATCCCCCTGGTTTTCCAGGAAGTTGATGGTGATGAAGCAACTGAGACTTGAGTGATGTTAGTGGAAGGACTCAGAGCAAATCCAACCAAATACAAGCTAGAGCACATTTGAAGACCTACACTGTAGCACTGCAGGCAGCAAAGAAATCATCTGAATGGATCAGAGCTGTTTCAAGTAGTCATAGGACTATTACACACTGTTCCCCAAGGGGAAAATGCTAACTATTCAACAGGTCACTGTGATGAATTTATACAGCACTTTGCAGATAAAATTGCCTATATTTGTTCCAATTTTTTCTCCCCCAGGTAGAAAAACATTATGTAAATGAAATAAATAAATAAATAAATAAAATACATTTCAGGCCTGGCTGTCCCACAGCTTGTCACCTTCATGGATAACCTACGCAGAGAATTGGGCAGAGGGAATCTGTTGGTTGAACTGGACCACTCAGTGGATTTTGATATCATCTATCATGATCTCTTTCTGGGTCAAATCATTGAGATAAGACTTGGAGACACTGTTTTACAATGGCTCTGTTCCTTCCTGGAGGGACAAATCCAGAAGGTGATTGTGGAGAAGCCCTGTTAGACCCCCTGACTATTGAGCTATAGAATGGCAGTGCTCTGTTTTGACCCCAGGTCATCCAGAATTTTAAGGTGTGGATTCCTCTATATGTTTTTCACCACAAGTCAAGGAGCCTGTCTTACCACCTCTTCACATGGGGAATTTTTGCCCTGTAGAAAACATGGATGGTAGTGACAGACTGTCTATTTCTAGGTGCAAAGATTACTGCAGACACAGATGCAGACTGCAGCCAGGAAATCAGAAGACGTTTACTTCTTGGGAGGAGAGCAATGACCAATCTCATAAGATAGTAAAGAGTAGAGACATTACACTGGCAACAAAGATCCGCATAGTTAAAGCAATGGTATTTCCCATAGTAACCTATGGATGTGAGAGCTAGACCATAAGGAAGGCTGAGCGAAGGAAGATAGATGCTTTTGAACTTGGACCGCAAGAAGATCCAACCAGTCCATATTTCAGGAAATAAAGCCTGTCTGCTCATTGGAGGAAAGGATATTAGAGGCAAAGATGAAGTACTTTGGCCACACCATGAGAAGACAGGAAAGCTTAAAGAAGACAATGATGCTGGGAAAAATGGAAGGAAAAAGGAAGAGGGGGCAACCAAGGGCAAGATGGATGGTATCCTTGAAGTAACTGGCTTGACTCTGAAGGAGCTGGGGGTGGTGATGGCTGACAGGGAGCTCTAGCGTGGGCAGGTCCATGAGGTCACGAAGAGTTGGAAGTGGCTAAACAAATAAACAACAACAAAGGTTGGAGCTTGATATGAGCCATCACACAATGCATGGCAGCCCTCGCTGACATTCCTCCCAAAGTGAGGTGGAAGTTCTGAAAGGCACTTCCTCCACCACCAACTGAGCTATCTGCACTTCCCTTCCCTTTTCCCCTTATGATGGGGGGAAAGGTGGCGGGGCAATGCATGTTACTGCATGTTGCTGCCCTTCCTCCTATCTGATGAGGTAAGGAGGAAAATGCACTGGGCAGTACAAGCCACCCCAGGTGCCTTCCTTCTCGCCTGCAATTGCCAGTGCAACAGCATAACAAGAAAGAGCTGTGTGAAGAGCTCCTTAGTCCCAAATCAATGTGTAATCAGTAATTGTCTTGATGAAGCCAAATTGAAAAGTAATCCAAACAAGCAAGAGTGCTTCTGGTCAGTCAGATGGCAGATCAGGGAATGGGGTTAAATGGAGTTACAACACCCTCGAAGACACAGACTTGCAGTTTGGATATACTCCTGGACTCGATGTTAATTCTGGAGTTCCAGGTTTCTGCAATGCCCAGGCATGCCTTTGCACTTTTAAAACTTGTGTACCAACTGTGTCCATTCCTTAAGATGCTGGTTCCAAAAAGCAACATTTCAAAATGCTGGTTCCAAAAAGCTCTGTACCTAATTATACCTCTTAGACAAGTTCAGGATTGGGGATAGCTGCTCTTCAAAAGCTTGTCCAAGCTATTTGTCAGATTGTATCTCCCTGTATGAACCTGTCTGTACTCTGAGATCTCTCAGTCCCATGACCATTGCAAATATTGCAATGGCCCCCTTCCTATTATTCATCTGGAAGCAGGCTAAAATATTTTTATTCAGGTAGGGCTTTATGGCAGTAGGTTTTTAAGAACAGGGGAGTGCTGCATTGTTTTCAGAATTGCTTTAATGATTGTTTTATTAATTGTAATATTAAATTCCATTTTATTATTTATCTTTTGTTTGGTTTTAAATTGCATAGTTTTAATGATTGTGAGCCATTTTGGGTCTGAGTTCCTTAGAAAAATGCAGGCTACATATAAATATAACAACATAGGAAGAGAAGTACATTTGCAAAGAAGAAGGATGTATGCAAGAAAGGGTTAGGAAGAATTCATTTCTGATAACTGAGAGAACACTTCAGGACCAGTGAGGTCATTTGACAAATTATCCACTTCCACCTGTTTCCATATTCCAACATGTGCTATTAAATGTCTTAGATTATTGGCCGAGGATAGAAATGAGAATGAAACTTGTCAGCCAAACTGACCTTGAATTTTCTGGATTTAGTAGGCAGTTTCTGTTATTCATTATTGGCTATCTAAAACATTTAAATTCACTAGTATGTTTATATGCTTTGAGATTCAGTGTGATAAAATGGGTGGTGGGCACCTAATTTTACTTAGTGAGACAATCTCCAGTCAAGCTGAATTTCAAATCGCCAGAATGCTATCTTCTTCTGCCTCCTGTTCCTTCACAACTCTAAAGAGCTTGGTGGTTTCCAAACAGCCACCAACAGGAAGATTAATTGGGGAATATCACTAACTCCATACATTGAATGTCCTTGTGTCATATGAGAGTCTATTTATTTATTTATTTATTTATTTATTTATTTCTTGCACTTATTGACCGCCACTCTCAGCCCTAGGGCGACTCGGACAATGGTTCCCAAACTGTGTTCTGTTGAACCCCAAGGTTCCTGAAAGACATAGGGTTTCTGTCAGGCCCGTAGCCAGGATTTCGTTTCAGGGGGGGCTGAATTTTTTTTCAGGGGGGGTTCGGGGGGGGGGGGGCTGAGTTTCGAGGGGGCTGAGTCTGAGTGAAAGAGGGTCTAGCCTAGCAAACCTTTTGAATCATTACCCCAATACCCCCATGCATATGGGATATATTGAGTATGGTGATCATACTCAATATGATCACCATATGAATAAACATATGAATAAACATAACAGTTTAAATAATGCACCAGTAAGGCCTTTTCGTGAACCACCATGAGAATTTCGGGGGGGGGGGGGGGCTGAAGCCCCCCGAGCCCCCCCCCCCCCGGCTACATGCCTGGTTTCTGTAAAAAACACTTTTTAAAAAAGCCTATGAAAGAGTATGATGATTTTTGTTCTGTCACGCACTGGGTCTGAACAAATTGTCTTTATTCTATAGGACGTATACTTTAACCCAGTGGGAAGCCAGGGTGCCTCAAAGAGAGATTCTTAGGGAATTCCTGAAGTGATGGTCTTTGGAGTATTTAATGGTACAACAAAGTCTTTATTAAGGAACAGATAACAAATCTTCAAACAACACTTCAAAGTTTTCTTGTTCTAGTCTTTAAGAGACCGGCACTGACTTGAATTAACTGTACTTTCTTAGCATAAGGAAGAACCCTTTATAATCTCTCCCAGGCTGTCTATTATCTGGGCCTCGCTGGTTTGGGTCTTACTACCGATCCCAACTGCTGGACATAATGTAAACCTACCAGCCAAGGCTTGACGATACTTCAGCTGGAATTCAGTGGTTCTGTAATGCTGTCCTGTGGGAACTTCAGGGCTGTTTTCCCCTCTGGTGCTATGAGGCTGAGAGGCTGTGAGATCTTTTGGGATCTTTTCCTTCTGTTCCTATTTCCCTGGATGATTCCCGGATGGTTCTGAGGAATGAAGCTTTTCCTATGGGACGAGCTGTCTGCGTCCTATAGACTCTGGCCCAACTGCTCACATTGCTGCTGCTTTGTGGAAGTTCTTGAGACATCCACAACTATTTTATATGTAGGACTGGGATGTATTAGGGCAAAAAGGCTTCATGTGGACTACATGGAGTCCATTCATTTGTATAGTGTCTACACGATCCTATGTATGATTATTGTACATTCCAATGGTGCTCCTTTTTCTCCCCCACCTTCAAAAATCTGATACCTCTTTAGGAACTTTCCTCCAACTTAGGATTGATTAAAAAAGTTCCCACAATCACTTTGCAAAGGGGTTTATTCATTCTGTCCCTATTAAAAATGGCCACTGCCATTCTGGTCCACCTCAAATTCCTAAAAGAGTGAGGGCACTACATTCTTCGGGGTGTTGGAAACTAGGGAAATGGGGTTTATATATCTGTAGAATGTCCCGGGTGGGAGAAAGAACTCTCGTCTGTTTGAGGTAGGTGTGAATGTAGCAATCAGCCACCTTGACTAGCATTTAATGCCTTAGCAATTTTCAAGGTCTGACTTCTTACTGCCTGGGGGAATCCTTTGTTGGGAGGTGACTAGTTGGCCCTGATTGGTTCTTGTCTGGATTTCTCCTGTTCCTTATTTACTGTTATGATTTTAGAGTTTTTTTAATAATACTGGTAGCCAGATTTTGTTCATTTTCATGGTTTCCTCCTTTCTGTTGAAATTGTCCACATGCTTGTGGATTTCAATGGCTTCTCTGTGTAATCTGACATGGTGGTTATTAGAGTGGTCCAGCATTTCTGTGTTCTCAAATAAAATGCTGTGTCCAGGCTGGTTCATCAGGTGCTCTGCTATGGCTGATTTCTCTGGTTGAAGTAGTCTGCAATGCCTTTCATGTTGCTTGATTCGTGTCTGGGCAATGCTGCATTTGGTAGTCCCTATGTAGACTTGTCCACAGCTGAATGGTATATGGTAGACTCCTGCAGAGGTGAGAGGATCCCTCTTGTCCTTCTCTGATTGTAGCATTTGTTGCATTTTCTTAGTGGGTCTGTAGATTGCTTGTAGGTTGTTTTTCTTCATCAGCTTCCCTATGCGGTCAGTGGTTCCCTTGATGTATGGCAAGAACACTTTTCCTCTGCGGGGATCTTTGCCTTTACTCTCGTGGTTTGTTCTCGGTCCTGCAGCTCTTTGGATGTCTGAGGTGGAGTATCCATTGGCCTGTAGAACCCAGTGGTTCAGTTCACCTTGGAAGAGCTGGGGTTTGCAGATTCTTTTTGTACTGCCTGCAAAAAGAATCTACGAAAACCCCATTTTCCTATTTTCCAAAAGACCTCACAACCTCTAAATATGCCTGTCATAGATGCAGGCAAAATATCAGGATAGAATGCTTCTAGAACATGGACATACTGCCCGGAAAACACACAACCACCCAGTGATTCTGGCCATGAAAGCCTTCGACAATACATTGAACAATATTTGAATTTGTTTAATCCCCTTTATAGCCATCTAAACTACTGGCAATCAAGAGATTTTGCAGCAGTGGATTCCATAAATTAATTATGCATTATACCCAGGTAATAGTTTTATTACCTAAAGTTGGACTTGAGGTAGAAAGAGAAATCATAAACTTCTGCTATTGCTATGACCATTGTTTTGCATGGGATATTCTACTGCTCATGGTGGCTATCAGTTTGTATGTTTCCATTGTTTTGCTATAGGTAGTTATCACTGCTCCATGAGAATAAGCCAGATACTGGATTTGAAATGGCTCAGAACATCCCTTCAGCTTAGAACCTGTCAATGTTTATTGTGATTTCATAAGATAAATTTCATAAGATAAACATTGAAAGGTGATAGCAGGCTCATCTCTCAAAACATTTCCATTCAAATATTGTCGGAATAGTTGGTTTCCTTATCTCACATTTGACAAGAACTAAATGCTTAATTGGAGCCCTCGGTGGCACAGTGGATTAAACCACTGAGCTGCTGAACTTGCTGATTAACAGGTCACCAGTTCAAATCCAGGGAGCAGGGTGAGCTCCCACTGTTAGCCCCAGCTTCTGCCAACCTAGCAGTTTGAAGACATGCAAATGTGAGTAGATCAATAGGTACAGCTCTGGCAGGAATCAGTGCTCCATGTAGTAATGACCTCGGAGGTATCTATGGACAATGCCGGCTCTTCGGCTTAGAAATGGAGATGAGCACCACCCGCCAGAGTCAGACACAACTAGACTTAGTGTCAGGGGAAACCTTTACCTTTACCCTTATAGAACTCTCTTGGTAGATGAAGGGTATGCTGTGGATATAACATATCTCGTTTTTGTTAGGCTTTTGACAAGATTTCCAATGACATTCTCAGAGTCAGACACGACTGGACTTAATGTCAAGGGGAAATCTTTACCTTTTTAAATGCTTAATTATTTTTAAAATTTGAAACCTGAAGGTCTGGCTACATGGCAGTCCTTCAGGGCCAGTGACTTGGGGTCTGTTGTGCTTTAGTACATCAATTTATCCCATTACACCCCAACTCCCAAGGACCTGTCCCAAAGATGATAAGGACAACAGTGAAATGAAAACAGAGAATCCTCTTGTCTGGGTGGAAAGACAGCTCAACAACTAAGCAAACCCTCAACCTCCACAACAGCAAAGCCCTGTGAATAATAAATCTTTCAAAGAACAGAGTCAGCAGCAGGAATACTTCAGGAAAGATAATAATGTGGGGAGGGGAATGCAAAAGTGAAGCGAAGGAGGGATCCCTACCTGGAAGCTCTGATAGAAGCAACCCATTTCCTTTTCCCCATCCTGTAAATTTCCACGTACAAAGGAATACATTTTCTGTGCAGGCAAGCAAGTAATCTACATGCAGCAAAATCCTCTGAAACGACAGAGCAGAACAAAATAAATCATTTAAAGGGATAAAATGGCCCCCTTTTCACCACAGTTTTTTCCAGCAGATCCCTCGAAAAGGAGTTGAAATATGTATCCCTCTTAAAAGTAAAACAAAACAACCTCCCTTATGCACCAGGTGATTTTTTTAAAAAAGCCCTCTGCTTTCTACAGCTCTTGTTTTTCCTCTTTCTGTATAAGTGGGATGCCTGAACCTCAGGAGAAATTCACTCCATTGTTAGAAATAGCCGAAATTGGCTTGCAACTAGTAAAGATGCCAAGATTTTGCACCTTGCTCTGTGACCTAAAGCAAAAATGACATGAACATTGACAAATTTGACAAGGAAATTTGTGCAAAAAACAACTTCTATTTGGCTAGCCAAGCAGCAAATATGTCGGATGATATGCTTTATTAAGCAATCCATTTTTCAGCAATAGCTGAGCCATCTGCAAAGGTTAGCGTGCATCAGGCTTTCCACAGAATTTCATCTGCGTCTGCAGCTAGGTGCGACACACAACCACATTTTTCATGTACATACAATTTTGGATGCAAATCGAATACTTGATGAAAGAGGTGACCTTCCAGATTGACTTCACCATATAGTAAAGTCACAAGAAGAGAAGAGCCAAAAGAGAAATGCAATCCACACAGTTTCTACCAGGGAGGGGAAGGGATGGGTTTGTGCGGAATGGTGGAGACTAAAAGAGATAAGACTAAAGCACAAAATTACAAAAGAATATAATAGCAGGGTGTCAAATAAGAGAGAAAAAACTGTACTAATTTAATCAGGGTGGCAGGATCAGGTTGAGGAACACTTACAATAATTGCATCCAGTCCCCTTCCCTAAAATAGGAATCATCGGAACTCTGAACAAGATTTCAGATTAGGGAATAGCTTGTAAATATGGGTTTTAATTTTTTTTTTTTTACCATTGGTGAATTGAAATGTCATATAATGTAATTCTGATTTCCAGATTTTATAAAATGTATCCCTATAGGCTAGCATTCCAATTTTGAATGTTTAGTTTATCATTCTGACAGAATATGTATTTTTCTTCAATACCTGCAAATGTTCTGTGGTGTGGTATAATTGTGTTGATTATGAGACTTTTTCTATGTCAAGAATAGAATGTATGCAGAATGCTGAGCCTGTCTGCTGGACAAACTTTACCCGTAGGGCAAACTTTTCATTTAGTTTTAGGTTTCTTTTAGCAAAGTGACTTTGGAGACAGTCTACTGGGAAGTTCAGGCTTCAACGTAATGAATGAGAACTAAATTTATTTTATTTTACAGTATTTATATTCCACTCTTCTCACCCTGCAGGGGACTCAGGGCGGATTACATGTACAAACATTCAATGCCATAGCCACACAACATATATAAACAGACACTCAGAGGCCATTTAACAGTCCAGCTTCATGAGGGTATTCTGGCCACCAGAGGAGCTGTCACTTCACTGTCCATTTGTGACTTTGAGTATTTCCTCATTCTTTGCATGCTTGCTGGAGATTTTTATGTCCTTGTAAATTAGTTAAATTAGCCTCCCTGCATAAGCGGTACCTAAATTTCCTACTTGACAGATGCAACTGTCTTTCGGGCTGCAAAAGGCAACAGCAAGCTACACAAATTGGTCGGAAGCTCACTCCAATCCGGGCTGGCTTCAAACTCATGACTTTTCGGTCAGTAGTGATCTTAATGCAGCTGACTCCCTGTGCCACAGTCCCGGTGCTCTTACACAAAGTAGTTTCTGAATATCAGTTTCTGAAAGTATGCTTAAACTAGAGGTTGCCACAGTTCTCTTTAAAATAATCTATACAATGCTTTTGCTTTTCAAGAAAACAAGAAAACTTCAGACTAACTGCATCCTATAATGAGTCGAAAATGTTCATTTTTTAAAAATGTGGAATGAAAACGTCCCTGATGTTCTCCAGCAGATAGTACTCAGAACATGCACCTTGGTCCTTTGTTAGAGTTAATTGGAAGCCATTATGACTAGCAGCCCTTGACTGCTCAGCCCTCTATGAACATGTAAAATACCATTTTTAAGTTGTCTAAGGGCCCTTCCACACAGCCCTATATCCCAGAATATCAAGGGAAAAAATGCCACATTTTCAGTGTGTGGACTCAGATAACCCAGTTCAAAGCAGATATTGTGGGATTTTCTGCCTTGATATTCTGAGATATAGGGCTGTGTGGAATGGCCCTAAATTAGTAGTCATCACCATCTCTTGAGGGTATTGATTCCATAGCTTTACAATGCACAGTGTAAATATACTTCTCCTTGTCTGTGATGAACTTTCCACTCTTCAATTTCATTGGACAACCCATATTCTACTACACCAGTCTCTAAACTTATTTGGCCAACTACCCCTTTTCATAGCTGGTCCGTGAGGTCACAAAGAGTTGGAAGTGACTGAACAAATAAACAACAACAACCCCATTTCAGAAAAAATATATACTCGAGGCCCCTCTGGAAATCTATTTTTTAAGTGAATGAACAAAAAGATACCATCATAAATTTGCATTCTTTTCTATTATATAATTATGTATCTATATTTCTACCTACAGTCTACAACATAGTAAAGAAAGATGTTGTAGAAAATAAGACACCCTGAAGCCTGAAATTATAAAGCGATTTATTAAAATTCACCAGAATGGAGAGAGCCCCCAAGTGCTGATAAGCAAGTCTTTGTTATATTTTTCTACTTTTGATAAATTTGGAAACTGGTTCTAAATTTCATGTGTGCAGAAGTTTTGCCATAAATACAAAAAAAACCCAAACTTTTTTTGTTTTGATGAAGTTCAAGTGATTGTCTTGGGGCTATAAATTTGTTTCATTAAATTTATTAAGCAAATCTGTCAAATAAGCCACACCATTTTGGGAATAAATTAAGTTGCCTTGTAAAGCATCATCTTTGTTTTCTAGGAACTCTAGCACTTTGGCCCCATCTACACTGCTATATAATCCAGCTTTTGGATGCAAATTAACTGCACTGAACCGGATTATATGGCAATGTAGATCCAGCCTGAGTCAAAAGAGTTTATATAACTGATCCAAACAGGTACCTTTTGATAACCAACTAACTTCCATATGAAGTAGTAAGTGAGTGAATTCCTCTTCGTTTGAAAAACAAATCCAAACAACCTGTCATTCAATGAATTGCTTTTGATTTTGTTGATTACTTTAATGACATAATATAATGACCTATGCAGATTTTTGGCAACTAAATGTTGACAATGAATGACACAGAGTAGAATGAAAACATTTAGAACTGTTTTTTTTAGAATATGCAAAAAAACCTTTAAAAACCCTAGTGCACCACTACCATCATTTGAACACAAGATATTACTCAAGGAGGATTTGTTTTTCTTCTAAAAACTCTTCTAACGCATTAAATATTTATTCTCAAATTTGGAACTGATTTTCAAATTTTTAGCAAATAATAATTCTTGGCAATTTATTCTTCTTTTATGAATTGCATATCTGCTAAACCGTGACCGCATCGCCACCCACAAACCTGACCGTTCTCTTCAATCTTTGGGGGAGGCCCTCCTTTCCCCCCTTCTTCCATCACAGGCTCGACTTGTGGGAACAAGGGAGAGAGCCTTCTCTGCAGTGGCTCCCCAACTCTGGAACTCACTCCCTGGTGAGATTATGCAAGTCCCTACCTTAGCAGCCTTCAAGAAGGATCTCAAAACTTGGCTTTTTCTTTGTGCTTTCAGAGAGTGACCATATACCTCCTTTTCATTGTTCTTCCCATAATGTTGTCCACTTACGGTACTTCCCTCCATCTGTGTGAAACCCTGCCTTCACTACTCTGCTTCCTACAAGTTTATTACATTTCCTTTATCCTTTTTCTCATCCAAAGTTTTATCATTTTATGTTGTACATGTGGCCCGCTCATTGTGATTGATTTCTCATTGCATTATTTGGTTTTGTTTTATTTTATTCCTATGTTTTATCTATTTTACTGTGATGTTCTGTTGTTTTATTTTACTGTATTTTGTTGTAATGTATTTCTGGGCTCGGCCTCATGTAAGCGGCCCTGAGTCCTCTTTGGGGAGATGGTGGCGGGATATAAATAAAGATTATTATTATTATTATTATTAAACGTAAGTCTTCGTTTTCTGGCAAAGTAGACTCATGAAACAGTATAGAGAACTGGAATTTTTAAAAATACTCACACAATGAGTCTTCAAGGTCTTGAGCCATTGCAGCAATTCTTATTTGCGTTCCATTGCATTTATCTCCTTTAGAAGAGAAGAAATGGGATATTAATACTAATACAAATAATAATTAAAATAATCATGTATTTACATCTGTATTGGTAGTATCAGATGCTGGTTTGTATCACATAGTGTGTATTAATTCACTTTCCACCTCATCACATTGATGAAGTCGCACTGGGAGATCTGCCAGCCTCCATGGCAAATTGGCAGGGCAGCAGAGCAATCCCGGCACCCCACCTCACCTACAGTGACACTTCCTCATCACACGTGGGGAAACATCACCGTGCAGCTTCTCCCTACACTGGCCCCATTGTTCCTTGTGGAACACAGGATGTCTCCAGTGTTTTGGCTGCAGCGTTGTAGGATTGCTTGTGCCCCAGTTCATCAACAGAGCCTCCCCAGAAGTCAGTGTGCATCATGTGATGGTGGCATGGAGCTTCATGTATCAATTGGGGTGCAAGCGTCCTACAGCACTTCCAATCCCCCATGTGATGAAATCCTTATAAACAGTAGAATTGCCATAGTTCTTCACCAACAATATACAATTTTCCTGATTAAGTAATTTTACGATGCACGCAACCGTCGCCATCTTATTTGGGTGCTATTGAAAAAAGTTTAGCCAATGTCAGCTGTCACACCAAAAAAAATAATCTTGAAAATAAGATAAATCCTTATTTTTCTTATCAGCATGAATTGTTGTCAAATGTTCCTATCTTGAAGGGTTCATGACTTCATTTGATAAAACCTTTTGGCAAATCAGCCACATCGGTAACATATTTTTTATAGGCAAATGAATAAAGCCATAGTTCAAATGTTCAATATTATGTCTACATTTTTTTTAGGTTTAGCTATAATGCTATCTGTAAAAAAAATAAACATATGTGTTTATTTATTATAATAAAAACATAATATTATCAATAAACATAGCAATTTATATTTAAAAAGTGCAGTTTATTTTGCCAGAATTTGTTTACAGTTTTTTTTATTAGAATAGTGTTCATGACATCAAGTAGACTGTGGTTTTGCGTAAAGTGGCAAAAGACAAACTAAAATACTAATGAATGTAATAAACTGGATTGTGTTAGACATATGTATTTGATATTAAATTGTCAAATATAAAATTACATTTATCAATAAACAGTTAATTTAAAATATATCGATGTGCAATTAAAATAAGTTAATAGTTTCAATTTGGTTTGCCCTTATTTAAATAATTGTTCCTGATTAACACACACAGTATTTACCAATTAACACAGATGATTCAATACAATATAAATAAATGTTAATAATTAACAGTTTTTCATGATTTCATTCCCCTGTTTTGGTTACTACTATAATAACAATAGACAAATATACTTCCAAGCCTGCTACAATTTTATTATTCATATGCAAAAGAAGACACAGAAACTTAAGGTAGATATATAAGAAAATGTATAAAAATACTCATGAGTAAATTGCTATTTTATTAAAACAACAATAATATTTTAAGTAGGCAACCCATATTTCACGAAGGCTTAATGCACAGAATCATAGAATAATAGAGTTAGAAGAGACCACATGGGCCATCTAGTCCAATCCCCTGTAATGCAGGAAAAGCACAACCAAAGCATCCCCGACAGATGATGATCCAGTCTCTGTTTAAAAGCCTTCAAAAAACGGAGCTTCCATCAGACTCCAAGGCAGAGAGTTCCACTGTTGAATAGCTTGTATGGCCAGGAGGTTCTTCCTAAAGTTCAGATGGAATTTCCTTTCCTGTAATTTGAACCCATTAATCTGAGTCCTAGTCTCCAGGGCACCAGAATGCAAGCCTGCTCTCTTTTCCTTATGATAGCCTTTCAGATATCTTCTGCAGGTTAAACTCGCCCCTCACAGAGCATGGTCTCCAGACTTTTGATCATTTTAGTTGCCCTCCTCTGGAGTTCCACCTTGCCTCTATCATTTTAAATCGTGGAGTACAGAACTGGACACAATATTCCAGGTGAGGTCTGACCAAAGCAGAATCGCTGAGCCTGGATGAGACAGGAAGTTGTGACCAGGCGGTGACCAGGGGAGCATTCGCACAGTTAAAGCTTGTGCTCCAGCTGCGCCCATACCTTGGGAAGTCTGATTTGGCCATGGTAGTCAATGCTCTGGTTACATCCCATATAGACTACGTGCTCTATGTGGGGTTGCCTTTGAAGACAGTCCGGAAGCTTCAACTAGTCCAACAGCAGCCAGGTTGCTAACAGGAGCAGCGCTCCGGGAGCATACAACCCCCTTGTTGCGCCAGCTCCACTGGCTGCCGGTTTGCTACTGGGCCCAATTCAAAGTGCTGGCTTTGGCGTATAAAGCCCTAAACCAGTGGTTCTCAACCTGGGGTCCCCAGATGTTTTTGGCCTACAACTCCCAGAAATCCAAGCCAGTTTACCAGCTGTTAGGATTTCTGGGAGTTGAAGGACAAAAACACATGGGGACCCCAGGATGAGAACCACTGCCCTAAACGGTTCTGGCCCAACTTACCTGTCCGAATGTATCTCTCCTTACGAACCATCAAGGACTTTAAGATTGTCTGGGGAGGCCCTGCCCTCGGTCCCGTCTTCGTCACAAGTACGTCTGGCGGGGACGAGAGACAGGGCCTTCTCAGCGGTGGTCCCTTGGCTATGGAACACCCTTCCTAGGGAGATCAGATCGGCTCCCTCCCTCTTAACGTTTCAGAGGCAAGTTAAAACATGGTTTTTTGAGCAAGCATTTACAAATGCAGAGTAGCAAATATATAGGAAATCGAATGACTTGACGATGGAACTGGACAATGCTTGATAATAAGGAGACGCTAGTGATGTTGTTTTTATTACCCTTGTTGTGTTTTATACTGTTTTCAATGTTTTAATCTGTATTATGATTTTATGTGTAGTGATTTGCTGGAAACCGCCTTGAGTCACCGTTTGGCTGAGAAAGGCGGTATACAAATACAGTTAATAAATAAATAAATAAATTCCATCCAAATGGAGAAATGTAAAAACATATTTTTAGTCTTGCAGAGGTGTGTAAATCCAAAATGGAAAAAAAAACAACAACAACAAAGGGGAAGCACAGTATATAAAAGAAAAAAGGCACCTATGGTCTTTCAACCAGTTCTTTCAATGAGAAACCCACAGTCTGTCAAACCACTTCTTTCAATGGAAAACCATGCAAATACATTGATTGCAATTGAGCCTCTGCTTAAAAACTTCCAGAGCAGGAGATTCCTCCACACTGAGACAACAGCACAATCCAACAGCTATTACTGTCAGGAAGTTCTTCCTAACATTTAGGTAAAATCTCCTTTCACACAATTTGAATCCATTGTGTCCTTGTCTCCAGAGCAGCAGAAAACAAGCTTGCACAATATGACATCATTTCAAATATTTAAACATAGCTATCGTGTTTCTCCTTAACCTTCTTTTCTCCAAGCTAAACATACCCAGCTCCCTCAGCTGCTCTTCACAAGGCTTGGTTTTCACAGGGCTTGGACACATTCCAGCTTTCAATATCCTTCCTAAATTGCAGTGCCCAGAACTGGCCGTAATATTCCACAAAGGTAAAATAGAGTGAGGTTCTTCCGGATCTGGACACTATACTCTCCTATTGATGCAGCCTAGAATTGCATTGGCTTTTTAGCTGCCACATCACACTGTTGACTCATGTTGTCGGAATCACAGACACCTTAAAGGGCTTGAAGCCACTTATGAGTCTGGCCCTTTAAGGTGTCTGTGATTTCAACACATGTTCAACTTTAGATTCCTATATATATCCTATATATGTGTGTGTGTGTGTGCATTTCATTTTTATTGCTGAGGAAAGTACTGTATATTGAGATGAATCTTGTTCGTTTTGGCCCAACTCCCTAATCTGTTAAGGTCATTTTGGATTTTAATCCTATCCTCTGGATCATAGAATCATAGAGTTGGAAGAGATCATGTGGGCTATTCAGTATATGCTTTCCAGACCTTTGATACTTTTTGTCACCCTCCCATAGGCACCTTGGAGCTTGTCAACATCCCTTGAATTGTGGTGCCCAGAACTGGACTCACTATTTCATGTGAGGTCTGACCAAAGTAGAATAGAGGGGCACCGTTACTTCCCTTGATTTAGACACTATACATTTTGATGCAACCCAAATTCCCATTGGCTTTTTAAGCTGCTGCATCACATTATTGGCTCATGTTCAATTGATCTACTAAGACTCCAAGATCTTATTCACATGTATTTTTGTCTAGTCAGATGTCACCCATTCTGTATCTGTGCAATTCATTTTTTCTGCCTAAATGTAGTATCCTACATCCCTTCTTCTTTCTAAGCTGTTTTCTTAATGGAGGGGTTAGCATTGTGACTGTCGTTTTCCACAGGGCTTTGTTTTGGGCATCCTCAGGTCTCAGGTTGTGAGTATGCATGACTTCCTTGATGGTGTCCATCCATCTTTTCTTTGGCCATCCACATGGTCGTCATCCTACACTCTCCAAATACAGTGCTGTTGTGCTACTGATGTTTGTTCTCTTTTCAAGACATGCCCATACCACCATAGTCTAGCTTCCTGCATTTCCTTGCTGATTGCTTTTATTCCTAGACTTTGGTGGATGTCATCCACCATGGTCAAGAAGTGTCAAGCCAAGTGTCAATTTCAGCATTTTCATTTCCATTGTGTTAAGGGCTTATTTGTGTTTCTTTGTTGCTGGCTAGCACTCTGCCCCATAGAGACTACTGGGCGGACAACTGTAGTGTAGATATTAGCCTTGAGTTGTTCAGGCATTTTTGAGTCACACAGAATACCAGGAGTTTGTCACCATTTCAACCAGGCTGCATTTATTCATGACCATACATCTGCCATTGTGTCACCATCTATGGAGACAAGTAACCCTAAGTATTTAAATTGGGTGGCCTTCTTTAATGCTTGTCCATTAATTTGAATTGTTTTTCCAGTTTGAAGACCACAACCTGTTTTGAGTATGTTCAGCTGAAGTCCATTTTCACTGAGTCTATCACTCCATGTCTATAGTTGTTGTTGGAAGGCTGTGCCTTTTTGGTGGCCGAGTGCTATGTCATCTGCATATAGAAGTGTACAGGGATGCATAGTCTGCAAATCAGCTGTAGCAGTGTCCATACAGAGTATGAATAGTAATGGGGAGAGTGCTGATCCCTGATGCTCGCTAATGTTGAAAGGCGATGAAATCCCTGCAGGGTAATGGCCCATACTTGTTGTATTATTGTATACTGGTGTTATCTGTTTACATAGTCTTCTGGTATTCCATGTGATGGTAATGGTCACCAGAATAGGTCATGGGGAGCCTGATCAAATGCTTTTTCCAGTGCAAAGTGCAGTGGCTTCTCACTACCTCTGAGGATGCTTGCCATAGATGCAGATGAAACGTCAGGAGAGAATGCCTCCAGAACATGGCCATATCGCCCGAAAAAACCTATAAAAACCCAGTGATTCCGGCCATGAACGCCTTCGACAATACATTGCAGTGGCTTCTTCTTTTCCTGATGTTTCCTACATTTCTCCTTGTTGAAATTCATTTTGTTAATTTTGGCCCAGCTCTCTAATCTATTAAAATCATTTTGAATTCTGATCCTGTCTTCTGGAATATTAGCTATCCCTCCCAAATTGGTGTCATCTGCAAGTTTCATAAAATTGCCCTCTAAATCTGCGTCCAAGTCATTAATAAAGACTTTGAGCAGTACTGGGCCCAGGACCAAACCCTACGCACCCCACCAGTCACTTTTTTTCGAGAATGAAGAGGAAGCACTGGTGAACTGTCTTTGGGTTCAGTCGCTTAACTCTATGTAAGAATTCATTTGGCATGACTTGTTTTTGAAAAACCCATGTTTTGGCATGACTTGTTTTTGGAAAACCCATGTTTTGTGAGTGTGGCATTCTTTTCTAAGTGCTTACAGACTGTATGTTTAATGATCTCCTCTAGGATCTTTCGTGGGATTGATAGAAGCTGTAGAACATTATAGATCTTCTAGTGAGTGATCTTGAAGCCCAGTACACTGCTCTTACTATACTGTTACAGATGTAATCAAAAAAGCAATGAAATAAAAACTGTTTTTGATCAAATATAGGAAAACTGAATGGGCTGTAGCCAGAAAAAAATTTCGGGGAGGGTTGAAAATTTAAGGGGGGGGGTTTGAAAATTTCGGGGGGGGGGGGGGTTGAAACCTGCCCCCTAGCTCACGCTGAAGCAAAGAGCACAGCAGGGGGCAGAGCAGCTTTCAATATCCTGCATCTCTGCCCCTGTCAACCACCTCCATCAAGTCTGGCCTCCTTAATGAGAGCATTCAACACCCCCCCCCCCCAAACTTGGTTGCTTCACTACATTGGGTATTGCTGCACGTAATGACAGTGTGAATAAATTGTCAATATTTGCTTGAGATAGTGCTTGCAGTTCTGGAGGGACTTAATTTTTTTGCGTCTCATAGACTTAGCATGGGAATTTGGTTAACTAGTTAAAATTCATGAGTAAACCAGGTTTTTTAACCTGAAAAATTTGGGGGGGGGGGTTAACCCCTAACCACCACCACCACCACCCCTAACCACCACCACCACCACCACCCAGCTTGGAAAAACACTTTCTTCATTAGTACGTGAACTCTTGTTTCAAGTTGGGTTTTGAATCCTCTCAACCTCCTATGGTTTAGGTCGTGGGCTGCACTGCTTTTGTTTCTGACCATTCAGTTTTAGAGATGGGGATGGGAGAAGTTAAGGCAGCAAGTAATCTGAAGCAGTTCCAAAGAGCAGTTTGTAAGTCAGCATAGGCTAGTCTTTTCATTTCTTCGTTACTATCTTCATGGGCTCCTTCTTCACTTGGTTGTGGCAAAGATTATAAACTGTTGAGGAATCGGGGCATGGGGAGGGAAGAGGCATGTGTGTGAGTAAGGGGGCGGGGGAAGTCTTTGTTGTGGATCTGGCCCTGCCTGGCACAGGACAAAGCCAGTTTTTTCCCAAGGACAAGAAGTGGACAAAGAGTAGCTTCCTTTAAAAGGAGCTATGGTGCCTTCTTACTGACCTTGCCTTGTTCAATGCAACATGTTGTGGTGTTCCTTCACAATGGAGAACATTCTGCTCTCTATGTACTTGGCAAATGTAGAAATGAGCTTTAAAAAACCCTTATTGCAAGAATCATGAATTATTGGCAAGGTGTTTGAAGTGACTCCAAGATTTCTTTTTGACTGACTTGCACTTTCTCAGGAGATTTGTGTCCTTTTCCTCTGCTTCACCCTTGATGTGAAGAGGCTGGACTTGGAACACACCACTGAGTCATTTGGCCAAGGCATTTTCTCTTTTGAAAGCTGTTCCTAGAAACCACTTAATCTTCCTGCCTTCAGGTTTTTTTCAGGAGAGGGCATGACTTTCATCAAAGAAAGGCTGGATCTTCTACAGAAGAACAAAGGCTGGCATCCCACGGTGCCCATTGTCTTGTCAATACTCTTCAAACACAACCAGGTGAACGCCACCTTGCCTAGTAGGAGCAACTCCAGTCTCTTTTTGTTTTGTTTTGTTTCCTTCAAGTGTCACCTGCTACTTTTGCACTCAGATCAGAAAGCCCCCTTTATTCCTTGGATTTGGTGAAGTGTAGTGCTGTCTCCGGCTCCCTCTGCTGACAGCCCTGTTAATCCAATTGTAACGCTCTCTTGACAGCAGCAGCAGATCCTTCCCTTGTGAAAGTTGATCATACTTCGGATAACAGTTCTTACATTCTAGTTACTGAATTTTCAACTTGGGAGGCACTTGCTTGAAACCCTCTCTGCCTTCTTAGACCTAAGAATCAAGCCTCATGTGAAAATATTTCTTTCTCTCTGGTGTGTATGTGAGCTATCCACCATTAAAGCAGTTTCACTGGGGCCACGTGAGTGTTGGCAGACAAGTGCTTGGTTCAGCATTTGGCATTCCAGGCACAAAAGAGGCTCAGGCCTCACAGCAACGCAGTCAGCAGCCCAGGCTTTGTCTCCTGTGCAGTTACATCCTGGATTTACACTGGCAGCGTCTCCCCCTAATGCAAATTCTCGGTTCCTCATTTGGCCTGGGAGTCAATCTCTATGCCTGATCTGCCAAAAGCATTGCTAAGGGGGCTGACGGTGCTCGATGGATTCTTTAAAGACAGAAACCGCTTTGTGTCTATCTAGAACACCAAGATCAGGGGCACAATATAGAGAGAGCATCGCTGTAATTCTGCCTGAATTGTTGGTTGTTATAAAATGGGGTCACATCCTAGGCCTGCATGGAAAAGGCACAAAACCCATGAAAAAGAAATTATTACTGCCAGCAATAAACACTCAAACACAGCCCCCCACCCTCCACCCCCTATTTTTAACCTCGAATGTCCCCATACTGGGCCTTTTGGCATTGCTGAATCTCCCAGCCTCAGTACCCAGTGATGATTTGTGAAGCAAGTTCGTATGATTCATACATAGAACTCCTTCTCCCCATGTAGCTGATGCCTGATAAAGTAGATATGTGGGAGCAAACGTGGCAAGTGTCACAGTTGTGACTAAGTAGTGGTTGTAACTACCAAATAGGTTCTTGTGGGTTTTTTCAGGCTATAGAGCCATGTTCTAGAGGCATTTCTCCTGACGTTTCGCCTGCATCTATGGCAAGCATCCTCAGAGGTTGAGAAGGTCTACCAAATAGTTATTTAGGCCCCTTCTATACTTCCATATAATTCAGATTTTCAAAGCAGATAATCTGGGTTATCGGCTTTGAACTGGATTATATGAGTTTACACTGCCATATAATCCACCACTGAGAGACAGGACCTTCTCAGTGGTGGCCTCTTGGCTATGGAACTCCCCAGGGATATTAGATCGGCCACCTCCCTCCTGACCTTTTGGGAAAGGGTGAAAACTTGGCTCCTTGAACAAGCGTTTGGAGCTTCAGCATGACCAGATCAACACAAAATTGTAAATTGAACACTGAACGGACGAGGAATTGGTCTGGAAGACAATGTTTTTAAAAAGATTTTTATAGTTTTATGTATTTTATAGGTATTTATGACATTATTTAATTGCTTTTAACTGATTTATGTATATCTATATATGGCATCTAATTGTTGCTGGTTTGTGCGCAGCCCTGAGTCGCCTTTGGGTTGAAATGGGTGGGATAGAAATGATGTAAATAAGTAAGTAAATTAATAAATACAAAGCAGATCAGGACAGTAAATAAAGAGCAACACTCAAAAACAGGAGAATTCCAGACAAAAATCAATCAGGGCCAGCTAACACCATCCAACAATGGATCCCCCAGGCAGCAACCAATCAGGCTTTAAGCTGCAAGGCCATTAAATGCTAAGAATGCTAGCCAATTGCAACATTCACACTTGCCTCAGACAGACAAGAGTTCTTTCTCCCATCCTGGACATTGAACAGCTATATAAACCTCACTTGCCTAGTTTCCAACAGACCTCACAACCTCTGAGGATGCCTACCATAGATGTGGGTGAAATGTCAGGAGAGAATGCTTCTGGAACATGACCATACAGCCCAGAAAACTCATAGCAACCCAGTGATTCTGGCCATGAAAGCCCTTGACAACTCAAAGCAGATAATATGGATTTTATATGGCAGGTTAGAGGGAGGCTTAGAGGCCTTCCACACAGCCATATAACCCAGAATATCAAAGCAGAAAATCCCACAATATCTGCTTTTAACTGGGTAATTTGAGTCCACACTGCTATATATTCCAGTTCAAAGCAAATATATGGGATTTTATTGAGTCTTAGTTACTCACTAGTTACTCACTGTAACTGTTTCACATTCACAATTGCTACTTAATCATGTTTGTGGCGATATTGCTATGACTGTTAATTCTCCCCCTACCCACTGCTATATTGGAGCATAGGTGAAGAATGTTTCCATTAGATTTGAGCAGGCAATGAGAGTTACTTCATTATGAACTAAATATCTTAAAGAGGAGTCAGGTCAATATTCTTTCTCTTGTAAGGAAATGGGTTTGTTTTGTGAAATAGCAAAATGCTTCTATAGGGGTCAAGAAAATACACCAAATTGTATTAACTTGCTTGGGCTTCAGTTTTCTCTTGGAAACTGGGCTTTTAAAAATTGTATGATTTCCATTGCAATTGCCATAATCCAGTTTGGAGAAAAGCACATCTACCCAAAGCTGTCTGGATCTGAACCTGTGATTTGTAGGGTCTACAATGCTATATAAAATCCAGATTATCTGCTTTGAACTGGATTATATGGCAGTGTAGACTCATGTAATCCAGTTTAAAGCAGATAATCTGAATATTATATGGCTGTGTAGATGGGGCCTAAGACAGCTGGAGCCCTGGACTTCAGGACAACTTGCATTAGCGAACCATTTAAAAACCCACCCTTGTTTTCAAGGCAACTGTTTAAAAGATCATTGTTAGTGAATTTCAAAGAGACATCAAATGAGAAATGAAGCAGGAACTGACTCCTATGGCCCTTCTATACTGTCTTATATCCCAGTATCTGATCCCAGATTATCTGCTTTAAATTGGATTATTTTGAGTCCCCACTGCAAGAATATTTGGGATAAGAAGATAATCCTGGGATAAAGGGGAGTGTGGAAGGGGCTCTAGATTACTCTCCTGGGCCTTAAACAATTATTATGTTGATTTTAAAAATGGCTTTCAATAATCAAACAGGAATATTCAATAAAATATACACAATAACAGTAATATTTATTTATTTCCTATATTTCTATCCCGCCCTTCTCCCCTCCGAGGGGGGACTCAGGGCAGCCTCACAAAGGCACCATATGGTCCTGTGCCGGCAGGACTGAAGACCAACTTGTCGCAGGTTCGAATCCGGGGAGAGTGCGGACAAGCTCCCTCTATCAGCTCCAGCTCCTCATACGGGGACATGAGAGAAGCCTCCCACAAGGATGATAAAACATCAAAACATCCAGGCATCCCCTGGGCAACGTCTTTGCAGACGTCCAGTTCTCTCACCAGAAGTGACTTGCAATCTCTCAAGTTGCTCCTGACTCGACAAAAAAAAAAATTCATAAAACAATCAACAGTACATTAATTTTTTTTAAAAAAAATTAAAACAGTAGTTAAAACAATTGATTAACACACGCCTATTAAAAATTGGAATCCAAAATTCAGTCGGGGTCAAATCATTGCCATAAGTGTTAAAATCTTCTTTTACTTGCTGCTCACTGATCGAACGTTTGGTCCCATAGCCAGGTTTTGATTTTCCTTCTAAAAGACAGGAGGGAGGTGGCCACTCTGATGTCTCTGGGGAGAGCGTTCCACAGGCGGGGAGCCACTGATGAGAAGGCCCTGTCCCTCGTTCCCACCAGTCATGTTTGCGATGTCGGTGGGATCGAGAGCAGGGCCTCCTCAGATGATCTTAGGTTTCGTGATGGTTCGTACCAGACTATATGTTCAGATAGGTAGTCTGGGCCAACAAATAATAAAATTATAAATTGGGGCAGGGGTCTCACTCCCCCCTCCCCAAGTGGAAAAAAGTAGTATATATCCTAACCATCCTTCCCAGATAATGACCTTCTTCTACGCTCCTATCTAGTGCCAGTAGGAGTGGGGCTATCAAGAAGAGAACAAAACAATTTGGAAAGTTGCTGCATTTGAGGCACATGACTGCAAAAGGAAGGCTGGCACTCAGACTCCTACACACTTGGGCTCCTAAAAGGGTTTCCAAGATAGGCACTCTCTTAAACTGGATCTACATTGTCATATAATCCAGATTATCAAAATTGAGAATCCAGATTCCAGATTATCTCCTTTGAACTGGATATGGGCCTACACTGCCATATAATCCAATTCAAAGCAGATAATCTGGATTTTATATGGCCACGTAAATGTGGTCTCAGTTTGCTACAGATTCAAAGCTTGCTTCTTGGATTGCATTAAGGTAAAGGTAAAGATTTTCCCCTGACATTAAGTCCAGTTGTGTCCGACTCTGAGGTGTGGTGCTCATCTCCATTTCTAAACTGAAGAGTTGGCGTTGTCCATAGACACCTCCTAGGTCATGTGGCCAGCATGACTGCATGGAGCGCCGTTACCTTTCCGCCGAAGCGGTACCTGTAGATCTACTCACACTTGCATGTTTTCAAACTGCTAGGTTGGCAGAAACTGGGGCTGACAGCGGAAGCTTATGCCGCTCCCCGTATTTGAACCTGTGACCTTTCAGTCAACAAGCCATCTGTCAGGGGTGATTTGAATGCAATATTCCTGCTTCTTGGCAGGGGGTTGGACTGGATGGCCCATGAGGTCTCTTCCAACTCTTTGATTCTATGATTCTATGATTAAGTTTAGCAGCTCAGTGGTTTAACCCACTGCGCCAACAGGGGATTGCATTACAGAACTTGCATTACTGTAATGGATTGCATTACAGAACCCCAAATTCTGTTCTATTGCATTGGCTGGGCTAATTTCCCATCTACCTGCAGCTGTTTGAAGATATTTCTTTTGCCTCTTCCATGTCTGGTAATGATTGAGAAATAGCTAAACTAAGTCTATGTTGGGAGAGAGTGCTATGGAAGGGGGTGGCTTTGAAGAACCAAGAGTCAGAGCTAAAGGACAAAGCCTCAAGGAGCTGTCACACACAAAAAAATGGTCAGGAAGACCCATCACTGCTGTACACGTTTTACACCCTCCTGGATTGTTCCTGCCTTGAAGTTATGAATTCAGCTTTGAATCTGCAAAGTGGAAAAGGACTTGGAATACAGCCACTTGGCATCCCGCTGTCACCTTGCGTTGCTCGCATCTCACCTTTTACTGTGGCCAGAGAATATTGGCAGCTCTGAATTCATACAGGGAGATCTAATCAGATGATTTATGCCAAAGGGGATTTGAGTGGAAGCCAGGAACTGTTTGTCAAGTGGACCCATTCCTTCATTATTAGACTATTTCCAGTTCTAAAAACTCCCCTTGACTGGGTCTTATAGGTTCCCTGCCTACTACAAGGCGAAAGGCAATTCTCCCAAGGAAGTCCAAGCAACCAAACAACCAACCTACCTCTCTGCAGCCTATTTGGGACCAGGAGTGGGAAATATTCACCCTTCTTACTCCTGAGTCCTATGAGATGATGAATTATGTGCTGGGGTAAAACTCAGGATTTAAGTCTACATCGATTCCCGGTGTGCCTTGATGACCATTAAAATGCAGGCTATACAACGAAATAATGTAATATGTAACCAAGAGCATGGTGTGCACAGACACCAGCTTTGTGATATTTTTTAAAGCCCCAAATGAAAGAAAATGATCCAACATTTTTTAAAAAGGGATTAGAAGGCAGTTTGTCTTGCACTTCATCACCTTTGGACCCAATGAGGGAGGGAGAGCATGGAGTGCCTGCTTGCCGCTCTAAACTGCACCCACGATGCACGCTACAGTAGCCAGGAATGTGTATTTCTGCAGATGATTAAATCAATACAATTTTGACAAGACTTGTTGGAACATGCTTCTTTATTTTACGCAATTCCTTCCCCTTCGTCGGGGGCATTTATCACCCTGCCTGCCTGTCAGCTAATGGAGATTGTTCTTAGTCCACACTTGATAGAAGGACGTGGTTATGATGCATGCCCACAGTTCAGCTCAGATGCCGGGGGTGGGTGGGTGGGTGGGCGGTGGGGGTGGGGACAGAGAGCTCGGCAAGCAGAGGGAGCTGGACCACCTTTTATTTGGCAAAACAGGACGGCGGAGGCTGAAAATGTTGGCTTTTATTATTTATGGCTGCTTCTGCTGCTGTTGCTACCCAGCTAAATGGTCAAAGTGAACTAAGAATGCAGCTAAAGCTATGAATAGCATTGCTGTTACAGCCAGTATTTCCCTCAACAAAGTTTTTAGTCATTCTAAATTACTTTTGGCATCAAAAAGCATCAACTGAGAGCTGTTGCTTTACTATTTATGGTGCAAGGAAAACAAAGATGTGCGCAGAAAATATCCTGATACAAAATAATAATAAAATTTTCTCAAGGGAGTACTTCACGTTGAATCTAATTCAGCTGGAGGGGGGATGCTAGGGCCGTCATCCTTATTTGAATATCCCTTCAAATGGGTGTTGTTGTTGTTGCCCTTGAAGAAGAACTATATAGTCCAGAATACAAATTCTCTGGAGCTCTGAATAAAATATATCACTGGGCACTCAAAGAAAGCACCATGCTACTATATATCTGTATCTATATCTAAATATATTATATAGCATTAATAATAATAATAATAATAATAATAATAATGGGAAGTGTTCGACTTGTGATTTTGTGATACAAAATCCAGCATATATATCTCGTTTGCTGTGACATACTGTGTTTTTGTGTCAGTAAAATAATAATAATAATAATAATAATAATAATGGGAAGTGTGCAACTTGTGATTTTGTGATACAAAATCCAGCATATATATCTCATTTGCTGTGACATACTGTGTTTGTGTGTCAATATAATAATAATAATAATAATAATAATAATAATAATAATAATAATTTATTTGTATTCCGCCCTATCTCCCCAAGGGGACTCAGGACGGATTCCAGCATAGACACAAAGGCAAACATTCAATGCCTAGAAACAATGAAACACAAATAAAGGTAAAGGCTTCCCCTTCCTGCTCTGGAGGTTGGTGCTCATCTCTGGCTCTGGAGGTGGTGCTCATCTCCATTTCTAAGCCGAAGAGCCTGCATTGTCCATAGACATCTCCTAGGTCACGTGGCTGGCATGACTGCATGGAGCACTGCTTGCCTTCCCACCGAGGAAGGTAAGCAGTTATCTACTCACATTTGCATGTTTTCAAACTGCTAGATTCGCAGTAGCTGGGGCTAACAGCAGGAGCTCGCCCCATCTCATGGATTCAAACTGCCAACCTTCTGTTTAGCACCTGTTGTGCCACTGTGGCCCCAATAAAGCATGCTTTAGAGGTGGATATTCTGAACTGATTGGACTAGATACACTTTGATGTCCCTTCAGATTCTATGAAAACTCCAACCAAATTTTCATCCAAGGCATCTAAGTAATCTGTGGAAATCTCTGCCATTGTATCACTCAAACGTACATCTGTTACTTCTGAGGTATCTCCCCCTAAGATGCTCTTTTAAATGTTTCTGGCGTCTCCATTCTTCTTAGAGCTATGGGTAGGTTAAACTATGGGAATAATGGTTTCCAACTAGATCACAAACTTTATGGGGGCCAGTAGGACATGTTTCTGTTTCAGTGTGGGCTGAACATGTTGCCGTATGATTATGTATTCTTATGTATTGTCGAAGGCTTTCATGGCTGGAATAACTGGGTTGTCCTAAGTTTTTCGGGCTGTATGGCCATGTTCCAGAAGCATTCTCTCCTGACATTTCACCTGCATAAGACCTCACAGCCTCTGAGGATGCCTGCCATAGATGCAGGCGAAACGTCAGGAGAGAATGCTTCTGGAACATGGCCATACAGCTCGAAAAACTTACAACAACCCTATATATTCTTAACTTGTAAGAAATTCATTATATTTTCACCTATTCCTGATTTTGTTAAAAGCAATAATGCAGTGCTTAGGAATTAAAAGCAAAGGCATGTAACTGAAACCAAATGCTTTCCCATTCTGTCCAGTTTTGTTTATTTTATAAGATCAGAAGGTAGTCTAGTAAAATAGCCCACACTATCTATGGGGTCTTTTAGCTGAGAATGATTTTTGGGAGAACACCTGAAGGGCAGATATGTCAGAGTTATTTGTACTTAGCGCGTGATGGACTAAAGGGTGCTAAAATACCATAACAGCTTCTTGCAACTCATGTCATACATGCTATGCCCACAATCAGGGACACTGTAAATAAAGCTTAAGCTCTGACTTTCTCCATTCACATGCATATTGGGGAGAGCTGTTCTCCACCCCCTTGCAAAATGTCTCTCTTTCTCCTTGTCAGCTGTATGCGGTTGGCCAGCCGCTATTATTGCTGTCCCAGTGATGGATGTGGGAGGTACGTATGAATGTGGTGTTGTGGCAGAACAGCAGAGAAGTGGGCTCTTAGTAGGGTGACCAACTTTCAGCCATGAATTTAAGGGAGATTTAGTCAAGACAAATGTTGCGCATATTTAGTGGTGTGGCATCGTTTCAGAAAATGCTCATGAAATGAATGATGTTAAGCAAAACAATTTTTATTTATTAACTGTCAGTTAAACTCTTTGGTTCTTTGTTTTTTTTACAAAGGCTGCCCAGGAGTTTCACTCCACTTTTTCCCCCCTCTCTCCTCTGTCTAGCTGGATATTTTTTAGCACCATTAGCATTGGGAATATTGTGAAGGAGGGCTCGAGAAACACCCAAATTCAGCATTGGGTTGCAGCAGCATTGTCTGCAAAAAATGTAATAAAACTTGAAGTGGGAAAGATTGACTTACGTGACCTGGTTGTTTCATTTCATGCATACACATTGTTATTTATGAATGAAACATTTATGGAAATATGATAAAGGTTTCAACTTTCTATTCTTCTTCCTCCTTTCTCTTCTTCTTTCCTCTCCTCCTCTCTTCTCCCTGCTCATCTCCCATTCCTTCTCTTCCTCTCTTCCTTCGTCTCTTCTTTTCATTCCCTCTTTTGTTCCTCCACTTCCTCTTCCTTCACTTGCCTGGGGCAGGACATGGAAGCCAGGGAGGAGAAGGGGATCCTATGAAGCTTTCCCCACCTTGAGAAGGGAAGGAAGGAGTGGCCACCTCTCATGCATGGGTGCCCCCCTCCCTGGTGGCCTCACAATCTCTCCACAACCAGTGACCCCTAAACGCAACCACCACCACTCCCAAGTGGGGATGTACCTCCAAATATAAGAGAGATATGGCAAAGCAAAACGGGAGATAGGAGTATCCTCCCCCAATAGCTGAAATATGGGAGTTCTTGGGAAAGATAGACAAGTTGGTCACTCTTGCTCTTAGGCCCTGGATACAAATATTTTTAATGGAGGAAGTCTACTGCAGCAACTCCCAGAGGAAACAAAACCAAAGTCCAATGGATTTATCACATTTTTATTCCTTTTGGGTTTGAAAGATCTCAGGGAAACATACATGATTTTCTACACTATTTGTCCCCATAGAAGCCCTGCAATGTAGTTTACAATAAGGCTGATAAACAGATGAAACAAAGGTCCCCATGTGATGCAATTTTAACTGCCATGATTGTATTCTGTGGAATTCAAGGGCCTGTACTTTATACAAGTGTTTAGAATTCTAAGCAAAAAGTTTACAACTACTTGACAAAACCACAAATCCCAGGATTCCATAGAACATAGGCATGGCAGTTACAAGAATATCAAAGTGCTACTTCACCGTGCAAAAGTGTTGCAGGTCTATTCACTCCAGTTTGGCTCTGGCCCTATCTACCCTTCCATATCATGCAACTTGACTGCATTAAACAGTGTAGACCAGTGTTTCTCAAACTGGGGATCGGGACCCCTGGGGGGGGGGTCACGAGGGAGTTTCAAAGCGGTCGCCAAAGACCATCGGAAACACATCCCAAATTCCTCCAGTATTTTCTGTGGGTCATTGGGGTTCTGTGTGGGAAGTTTGGTCCAATTCTATCGTTGGTGGGGTGAACTATAGGTGAACTATAAATCCCAGCAACCATAACTCCCAAATGTCAAGGTCTATTTTCCCCAAACTCCACCAGTGTTCACATTTGGGCATATTGAGTATTCATGCCAAGTTTGAGCCAGATCCATCATTGTTTGAGCTCTCTGAATGTAGGTGAGCTACAACTACAAAATGCAAGGTCACTCCCCACCAAACCCTTCTAGTATTTTCTGTTGGTCATGGGAGTTCTGTGTGCCAAGTTTGGTTCAATTCTATCATTGACAGAGTTCAGAATACTCCTTGTTTGTAGGTTAACTACAAATGCCAGCAACTACAACTTCCAAATGACAATCCCCCCCAACTCCAACAGTATTCAAATTTTGGTGTATTGGGTATTTGTGCCAAATTTGGTCCAGTGAATATACATCCTGCATATCAGATATTTATATTAGGATTCATAACAGTAGCACAATTACAGTTATGAAGTAGCAACAGAAATAATTTTATGGTGGGGGTCACCACAACATGAGGAACTGTATTAAGGGGTCATGGCATTAGGAGAGTTGAGAAACACTGGTGTAGACCCATATAATGCAGTTTAACTGCACTGAACAGCATTA